>NC_137463.1:108184743-108376017 GCF_964235325.1 Thermobia domestica | reverse complement strand
CAGTAACTAGACTGGGCAAGTAATGGCGGGTAGTAAGCACATTTACCTCTGAAGGTAAAATCGGAACAGTGCAAAACACAGGTTAGGAATATAGTGAGTTTCCAGCGAGCAGAAATAGTGTTCGTGGTCAAGACCCCATGAGAGTGGAAAGTGCAAATATTTAGTTAAGTAGAGCAGAGAGATACAGAGGTGCAAAGGTAAGTCTATTGTTCTCTGTATATTCAGATGCACCCTATAGTATCTGTTGCCCTATAGCTTCTTCAAGCAATGAGAAACAATGAAAATTACCGATATATGTATTTTCAGTTAAATATTTTAAGGAGGTAAATAAGGAGAGAGTGCATCTTCAGAAAAGTCGTATTTCGTTTAATCTGAAGATAAATTTAAAGTACAAAATTTTTCAGTGAAACAGGTCCGTGTATGTTCGGGTTTGAACAGGTGAAACGTGTCTTTTACTGTCTGTTTCTTCAATTTTAAGATTTTGTGTGGAGGGGAGGGGGGGTTGTAAATATGTACAGTATACCTGCGCCTATAAAACTAGGTGTGGGATTTTATAAACTTACGTTGTGTTCAGTATCACTTTCACTGCTTGTAATTTTAATTATTGAACTATCCCCTTTATCAGAGCACTTGGAAAGAATGGATTAGCAAATTTTAGGTATTTCGAAAGATGAATTTATGATTCAATTGAAATTTGTAAACAAAGATTACTTATGAACTGTCAGATCTTTCGAAACGAGACGAGCCTTTGAATACAGGCTGTAGCTTCATGAAGGTTGCATTTTGTTTTGTAACTTACTGTCTTCATTTTGGTCTCAGTAAATTCAGCACAAAGTCCTGTGCAACTTCTTTCTAAGCAAGTTAAGATTTCGACCTATTGTGTAGAACATTGATTGTACCGTATTGTGAAATGCCTGATTATGACAAGACTCAAATGCTGCACTATATCCTCTCAGATGCAATTAATTTCTGATAAAACAGATCGTGTTTAAACCTGCATAGAAAATATATTTACACTTCAATAGGAAATTTATATATATAAACAAAATCTGATGCCTTGGTCAGATTTTATTATTTACTTTTTTGATAGATCCAAAGCTAGTATAAATAGTATAGATTTTGTTATATGTAGAATTTCGTATCCCATTCTTTCCCAAGTGCTTTGATAAAAGGGTTGACAATTCAGAAAAATTATAAGCAAGTAAAAAAGTTATATAAAACACAACATAGGCTAGTTCAAATGTCTTAGATATGTTCGTTGTATACCATAGCGTACTAGATGTGACTTTTTTTATTTTCTTCAGTGTACATCGACAAAAAACTCTCTACTAAAATGAATTTGAAAGCATTTTGGTCATCCAGTCATCATACGTCTGTTTAGTCTAGGCTAGTATAGGTGAAGTAATGGAAGAATTATTCAGCTGCCAAGTAAATGTCTTCCGAAGAAAAAGAGACAGCTGAAGGGCAAGGTCAGAAAATAGTGTAGGTAGGATAATGGGGAAAAAACAAAATGTTTACTATAGATGGCAAAGACGACGAGTTAAGTGTGAAAGAAAAAAAGTTGAAATGAAACCAATTCAACGTTCTGCGGTTATAGTTTCATTCTAATTACTGAAAGTGAGTAATTATGGAATAATCGGTGGAATGGAAATGTGGAAGGAACCTCGAGAAACCCCCACGGACACGATGTTGACCACTGTGGCCTGAAATGAGTGCTCCCACCAGGGAGACATCTTGCTCTCGTGTGAAAGAAAACGTAGTAGTCAGTTGAAACGGAAATACAATCAACAAAACGATTGTGTTTCCCCATGGACAGATTTCAGTCAGTGCATACTAGATCAGTAACATTAAAATTAATTCTGCGTGGTTTGACCTATGATGCACGGTTCCATAATGTGTCAATGTTCATGTCGGAGCATATATTCATAACGTGGTCCATCTGGCAATTAGACGTTTTGTATCTCTTCCGTTTTCTTCTGTCTTTTGTTTCCTGTAATTTCAATACGATCTATTGATGATTTGAAAAGCGTTCAAGTTCGTGGGGAAAACCATTAAGCACAGTAGTGTTTTATATACATTATGTATTAACATATTGTAATCCAACAATGCATGTAATAGCGTATTCTTTTAGATCATTTGAAAAAAAAAAAAAAAAACCTTGATTATATCAATTTAAAGCGGCCACGGTAACTCAGTGGTAGAGCATTCGCCTCTGGTGCATGGGGTTTTTAGTTCGATTCCAGCTCGCACCAAATGAGCTTTGTTGTGGACAAACACCGTGTGCGTGATTTTTCTCGGGGTTCTCCCGTTTCCTCCCACTTTCTTCATTTCACCTTTCATTCATTTCTCATCGCCATCTCCTTTAGGCTAGCCGGCATAATCGCGGGATTTAAACTGAAAGATTTCTTTCTTTATATATCAATTCAAGCTAGCCAAAAATTACGTGGAAATCCTTATATACGAGTATTTAGTTTTTGAATATAATTTCTAAAATCAGAAAACAGACTATGATTATTTAGCACAATTCATTTCTACATCGTATACAGCTTTTCAGTACCCAAATAGAAACTAATAGTGTAATTCAGGAGGAAACCTAATAGAATCCCCATTACTTCCGTAAACATAACCGTGGAATGTGTAACTGGACATATTAGTTAACTTTCATATCTAAAGTAAACATGCTTTCTATTATACTGATTTCTCGTCTATTGCCATTATATTGTTTCTAAAAAAAAATCAGGTTCAAATTAGTTTACTTTTTTTTTTTTTTTTTTAACTAGTCGACATAATTGTTTACGTCCTTAACTCGAATCTCATGGTTCAGTGACTAGACCTGAATTGTGCACAAATTGTTACTTGAAATCTGAACCATGAAGCTTAGAAAATGTGTAATTTATATGGAAGAAACCAAGATGGGAAGTCCATAAACAATGGTAGCATTCCGGTTATAAAATATTAACCCTATACTTCTTAGTCATAGAATCATTGGCTTGCCGTATATCAAATTCCAGAAGATTTCTTGTTAATTTACCTGAAACCATGTTTTCAAGATTAGCCTTTCATCTGCCAGCTTATACTGTATTACACATTAATCAATCGTCTTAATTTTATTTACCATAAATTAATTCAAAATAACTAATTAAATATATATAGTTCCTTAGTTAAATATATATATATATATATATATATATATATATATATATATATATATATATATATATATATATATATATATATATATATATATATATATATATATATATATATATATATATATATATATATATATACACAAAACTTCCGTCATAAACACATTCTGCAACTTGAAATAAATGTTATTAATTTCTTTCTTCCCAGCCGTATCCTTGAAGTCCAATCAGGAAATTTTGAAGGATCGACGTAATAAGCGTAACATCTTAGAAAGGCGAAAATAAGTTTATATGGTAAATTGTTTTAATCTTAACTTTTATAATTTTACTTTTGCAGTTTTGGCATAGAGGTAAATGTTCTGAAAATAAACCAAAATCACATTCCGTGTCTAGTATTATAATTGAGAAAGGATCTGCTTTATATTAAGTTGTTTTTGAAGATTATTTATAGACTGAGTTCTGTTAGAGCGGATGTATAATATTAAAATAGTTTAATTTTATTCATTTCATTTATAAAAACAAGGTATTTAATGTAATTATTTGTTAATTCTACATTAATGTATCTTGATTAATTTCTTGTTAAACTTTGAATTTTATAGAAGAGATACTTTGTGAAGTTTATAGGTGTTCAACTTAACAGATATTAATTATTTTTTATTGTTGATCATTCTGTCGTAATCATCAAATTATTATTTTTTTCCAAAATAGATTATAAAAGGTACATTTTTGACTGAACTCTTTACAATGTTCCTGTAAGACTATGTAATAGTATTGAATAATTTATACTAGTTCTTAAGATATTATATATTAAAATATCTAGTCATATTGACTGTTCATAATTGCAACTGTACAATACTTCATTCACGTTAAGACTGTGCCCAATACTAGACAAAAGTGCTGTTGTTATATTCAGCACTGTGAAACTGAGAATTGCGTAATGTACAGTCTTGTTGAAAAAATCTTGGCAAACCAGCTTTTTTGTTCTGGCTATATTCTGGTAATCATACGTACGAAATTCTAATAATCCGTATTTAAATAATGATCTCAATTGGATAAAGAAAATCCACATTTATGTGATTTAATTCTGACTCGCTAAGAGTGCAGGACTTTTCAAAGAGAGATAGGTGGTCAGGATTTCTTTGAACAAGGCTATGCCTATGTTAAGCAGAAGCAATGAAGCATGTAGTTTTACAGTTGTATGTAAATATATTTTCCATAGCGATTTTTTTGAAAACATAAAAAATGTTACGTAGTGTTTTTAGGCATATATTTTTTTAAGTCCTTGCCTTTGTTGCTTTGATGTGTTTTCTGAATAAAGTAGGTACAAGAAAATTCACGTTGTATTTAGGTATAATTAAGTTTGACCATTATGATCCGTGGTAATCCAGATCTCTTTGTGGATAATAATCACGTAAGACATATACACTCCTCTTTGATTTGTTGCAACCCAGTGTACCATGATCTTGTTTTACATTGATAGTCGAAAAATATTGGAATTTCATTATAATATAATTGGAAAACTACTATATCGATCAAAACCAGTTAGAACGATATTTACGGATATCGAACCAGGGCATAGATTTGGTTGACTTGTCAACTTTTTACTGATATGCTAGGAGTAATACAGGTGAATATAAAAACTTCATAAATTCTGGACTCCAAAACTCGTATATTTTGAACGTAGTTTTCAATTTTTCTACACACCGTGCTTGTGGGTTTTCTCGGGGTTCTCCCATTACCTCCCACTTTCTTCATTTCACCATTTCATTCATTTCTCATCACTGTCTCCTTTAGCCTAACCGGCATAACCGTGGGACGTAAAACTAAAGATTTCATTTCATTTTCAATTATTCTGAGATATTGTCATTTATTTCGATCATTTTTCATTCTTTTACATATTTATGTAAACAATGATCAGAGTACAAAATATTGTGTGAATTACAAAAGCATTTTGTTTCTTTGTTTGGAGCTTAAAGTTTCTTTCCGAGACGTGCATCTGATTTAACGTGGTATCCGGATACTTCTGTTCCAGAAACGAGAACGCTATTTAGCAACAAAAGAGATCTAATTCTGGAAGTTTTGAAATGTTTAAACTTGAAATTTGGGGAAAATACATATACTAGTAACTTAGTTCATTTAATTACATTCCCATTGGTTGGAAACGAAATATGGTGTTAAAGGATGTTTTTTTTATTTATAAATATAAAAGAATATCAGTGAATAACTGACGCTATTCTGTTGAAAAAAAAAAAAAAAAATGTAACCTCTTATTATTTGAAATAATGTTTATTTAAAAGAGGGGAAGGGGAAGGTTTCAATCTTTAGTTTAATCAAAATGATATTTAAAATTCAATAGTTCCAAATGCTCATAACACACAAAATAATCATGAAATAAACTGAATGTCTCAACTGCTATGACAGTCAGTTGTAATAACAGCAGAACTTTAGTCTGCGAACCGAAGGATAAAAAGTTAAAGGAACATCTAATAGATAATAGATTCAGCTGCTACATAGTTGACTATTCGAAACGAAGTTTTTCTTAGGCAGATGGAAATGACATCTCTTCATTTGTTTGCCCATACACAGCGTTTCTCAGATCGTTGAAAAATGAGTTAAAATTTCAAATATATGTATATTAAACAAAATTAGAAAGTATAAATTAAACTTAATTTCGTGATTTCACCCGCCTTATATAGGTTATTAGCATGATGTGATTCTAACGTGATTACTCATCCACCCAGGCGATTAGAAAACATATCAACCACAGGACTGTTGTTTAAAGTAGTCTTTTGCAGGTTGAAGATTATGTGCATTTATTATGTGGGCATTATTAAATGTTGTCTTGTATTCTTACTTTCGGTAATAATGGTAAATTTACAAAAACACCACTTTCGTATATACTGGTGGAGAAAGATAGAAATGTATCAAGATTATAATTTTTGAATGTTATTTTATTACAATGTTAAATATGTAATATTTACATCTCAAAAATAATAAAAATAAAATGAACTGTTTGAAAAGTGTCTGTGTTCTATTTCATGTATTTATTTCCTTAGTGTATAATTTCATAAAAGTGTACTGTTAATTTTTTAATGAATAGATAAACGAGTCTATTTAGACTTAACTTATTAGATAAGTTTTTGTATATATTCCTTGTACTGTTAGTTATTATATAAATGGAATTTCAGTCTTGGAACACCAACGCCGACACTGTAACAAAAGGAAAACAAAGAAATTGAAATTTCAGCAAACTAAGTAGACATATTAGTAATGGTACTAATGGTACCGTAGGATCAACTCGTATTCCTCTTATTTATTTGCTTATAATCTCCTGGACGATTCCTCACTGAATCTTGCGATCAAGCGAGACCTTTCTTCAGTGTGTTTTAATAATGAATTAGGTTAAAAACTGAAAAATAAATAAATAAATTTTAAAAAATAGTTGCAAAACTGTATATATTCAAAAGTGTACTATACTACAGTAATGGAAAAAATTAGTCCATGTAATTTTATGCGTTTACTAGATAATACTAATAATAGTTTACTAGTTTACTAGATAATACTAATAATAGTTCTACATAACTAAGCAAAAACATGCAATGAAATATACATAAATTTAAAGGAAATTTTATGCAATGAAGTTACAGAAGTTATTATATCTGCACATGCGTGATACTTTACAAAATGAAATTAAATTTAGAATTGAACAAAAATGGCTGACTTGAGCTAATACATAATTGGATATCCATGCACCGTTTCGACATGGAGTTTACTAGGTTTTACAATGTCTCTAATTAAACGCAATGTTGTCAGACGTCGTTTATTGCTTCAATGAACTGATTCCTTGTTGGTGTCCTTGCACGAACCATAACCTTCAAATCATGCTATAAATTTTCAATAGGGTTTTAAGTCCAGCAAATCAGTAACATGCGGTAGGAACAGAATATAATATTTAATTCTGACATGATGTCAAGGAGCAGAACCGTGTTGAAAAATAGAGTTGACCATTGACAAATCTCTTCCCGAAGGTATCATTTAATCTGAAGAATCATTTTAAATGTTTGTGCATTAACAACAATATCATAAATATGGATTCAACCGATCCTACTGGAAGAAAAAAACATCCCCAAATCATGATACTTGTAGGGTACTTGAGGCTTTAACAGTACATGCAAGGCTAAGTGGTTCACCAGACATGCGATACACCCTGGCACGTGAATCATTTCCCTAAATGTTTCATCACTAAACAGTACGTACTTTGCGCCTTGTTCACTAGTCCAATCCTTGTGAGCCTTAGCACACTGCACACGCATTGCACGTTTTTGTGTGAGGTGTAGGTTGACATCCGTGTATGAACGCGAACTCATGGCTTTCAACTCGTTTCTCATTGTACGTGAACAAACATTGACACCAGATGTTGCCCGCCAACTTGTTGCAAGATCTTGTGATCCGCGCAATTTCAGCAATTGGCTACACTGTGTTCGAATTTTACTAGCTTTTGTGGCGTTACGTCCCACTTTTTCCCCATCTAGGTCTATGTGACGACACATGACGATAATAATAGGAAAAAGAAGAAACAGCATGCTTAGCCATTTCATTAGACATTCCGATTGGATAGAGAAAGGCAATATGAAAACCAGGAAGAGGAAGATCAAGGATAGAATATCTAGATGCAGTTACGAAGAAGAGACCTTATCAAATTGAAAAAAGAAAAGAAAAAAAAAAAGCTCTCCCAAGGGAGAGGGAAGTTTTAAAATTTCCATGTTGCTCAGAACTTAAGGTTGAGGTGAACAAAAAGATGTCTATGTAAATGAATTGCACGACTTATCTTCTAAAAATACACTCAGTACAAACATTTTTGAAAAAAAAAAAAAAACACCATCATTTTTAGGATATGAATTTGAATTTCAGAACTGACAATAAGCTTCACTACACATTTGACACTTGAACACTCTATCTGCGTAATCTTGAACACCTGCACAACAGAATGAACAGAAGAATGGTACTGCATGATTGAGGGGTTGATTAAAAACTAGAGCGTGGACCTCAGAAAGCTAGACCGGGACGGCCATTAAATGCATTCAGAAGACTGACTTGTTTCATTTACGACAGATTTTGTAAAATATCACCCTTGTTGCAGATATTGCAGATCACCCATTGTAACTTCTGTAAGTTAATTTGCATTCAGCATAAGATTTCCTTTAAATTGATGTGTATTTCATTGCATGTTTATGCTTACTTATGTAGGAACTTTTTATTCAACCTTGTAAACGCATAAAATTACATGGAGTTGCTATTAATTTTTCCATTACTTAGGTTAAAATAAATAAATAAATAAATAAATAAATAAATAAATAAAAAAAAACATCTTCACAGATGCATTATCTGCTAAAATATATTTCTTTACAAGTTTTAATTAATTTCCTTATGTATTAATTTTTAAAAGCTTAACTTATTTCTAAATTACCCTCACGAAGGATTTCCCTTATCCCAAAATGTATATATAACTGAAATATCAATAGTTTATAACCATTTATCCTATTTCGTAGTAACGTAAATCTTGCTTGACTCTAGAAATAGGTGAGTAGTTTATATATTTTTGTTTAGTAGTGTATGAGAATCATTAATGTCTATGGCTCTGACGTATGAGATGCAAGAGTCAAGAAAGCATGAAACAAATGTACGACTTTTTTTTTTTTTTTTTTTTTTAATCCTCTGAATAAGTTTGGTATGCGATATAGTTCAACTATCATAGGCAATTTCAGCGCTATACTACGCCACCTTTAAAAGTGTTCCAATATTGAAAACGGCAGAAACGAGTTAATCGAAATTGTGCCACTAGATGGCGGCAAATGAAAGCCTGCGTTTTGCAAATTAAAATGGGCGTCGGAACAAGAGAAACGATGCTACTTACTTGTAAGCGGTAAAATACCTGAGCACCTGGTTATAAAACTCACAACATGAACACTATTATTATCTCACTTTCTAAACTCAAATAGTAGAATCAGGTTTCTACAGAAGGCAATATAAGCAAGACGCACTGAATTTTCACCCCACCGTTTAGCTCGGTTGTCTGCTTTGGCAATCAATGATATTCACAGATAGCCTTTTAGTGCAGAGAACTTGTACAATATCTTCCCGAGTTTTATGTCAAATGTTTGGAAGAAATTAATCTTTTTAAATTTTAAATCCCACGGTTCTGACTGTTAAGCTGAAGGAGACGGATAACTGATGAATGATTAAGAAATAATTGTCGGAATGAGAACCCACGGACACTATTGTCCACCACAAACACGCATGGGCTGGGATGAAACCAGGAACCCATCAGACATGAGGTGAGCGTTTTACCACAAATCAGAATAAAACAAAAGTGAAGCGTCCAGACAATTTAAAAACCAAAGAAATAGAAGAGTTCTGCAAGTATTCTTTTAGGATTCAAAGGTTAGAACTTTGTCAGCAACTATAATGCCCGCCTATATTGACAAGAGGACAAGACAGCCGAGCTGAGGTTCAGTACTATGAGCAATACAAACGAATCTCGTACCGCATTTTCACTAGAGTACGTGCTAGACAAAGTCCTCCTCAATTTTCTGTGACTCTCCGCCAAATGCACTTAGGTCTCTATCTCCACATCCTCTTCTTCCTCCCTTAGGTTGGTGGGTTACCTCTGGTCAATATGGGCCCTGCCTAATAGTAATAACATCTGTTTGAGATAGTTCTGTAATAATAACACTACAAAGAATTTTTTAAAAAATGATGCAAGAGGTGTGATAGGCGATCTTAAGTAATTTTGGGTCGCTAAACACTAATCCGTTGTTCGTTTCTAAGTATCACGTCACATTTTCTCGCAACAAGTACACCAAAATAAGAGAAACATGTACATAATAAAAGGTACTGATAAAATCGAAGATATGTTTGGAAATATTGGCAGAGAATCACAATAACATTTTTAAAAAGTCTACGGTATATGTATTTTTTTAAAATGTGTGTATGTAAACGCAGGCAAAATAAATAAGTTCTATCAATTATAAATGTCAATACCTGGGGTCGAATCAAGATCTCTGGATTCATGTAGATGTTGATATACATAGTGAAATTCATGATTTCTGTGCTCTAGCAACAAGATGTGATCAAAGAATTTACAAAGACTGTAATTAATATGTAAATCAACATCAGAAAATACTACTACAGGGGAAAAATTACATGAAACAGTCTTGGAATGGCCGCTTCGCTGCTCAATGTCTGACTGCTGCATCTTTACCATTTTTCTTTAAACACCAAGAGTAGTCAGCAGTCATTGGTACATCCCACCTTCCCGGGAATCTTTTTTTTTTTTTTTTCTGCCTCCTTGATGTTTTGTTGAAACCTCCCTCCCATCTTCATTAACAGCCTCAAGATTTTCCGATAAGTGATCTTGATAAGAATGAAGGAAGTGCAGTTTCAGGCTCATTTTATACCTCAATTCTTTCATGTGATCCAACATGATTTTACTATTGTTTCGTATTGTTCATCCTTTACATTTCCTAGGAACTTTGTCATGACCTCCCTAATTAAAATCCATGTAGCAAACTCCACTACATTCATTGTCTGTTCAAAGTTTCGGTCGTTTAGAAGCTTTCTATGAGTAATTTGTGACACACCAAAAAAGCTTTCATTGACTTTTTTTTTTTTTTTTTTTTTGAATTATCTGATAAATGTGGGAACTTGTTTGCAATGTACTGAAAACAGGGGCTACTTTTGTCCAAGGCCCTAACAAACTACTTCATGATTCCCGGTTTGATGTGCAGGTGGCAAAATAACACTAGTCTAGTTTTGAGTCAACTAAGGCAGCATTTGTAACATTTTTGAGCCGGTGTCATCACTTGTCTCTTGGGTCAGATAGGTGTAGGCCAGTGTTTGTCCCTAGCTCTTCTGTCCTATTCACACAAATGATAATTTAGTGTTGTCTGCATGTTGTCTTATTAGAACAACACACACAGTTAAGGTTACTACACACAACCTACCTATGCTCATGATATTTGAGTTTTACCAAACACAGACCATTGTGATGTAATTTTCTTATACAATGAAACAGTGTGTGCCACAAGTATCGAAGCTAGAATATTTCCGTTATGAACTAGTGTAGCCTTTAAGCTCTTTTTTTAGAGAAATCCACAGTCTCCAATCATCCGACTTGTAACTGTCCTGACAATGTAAGTTATCTCTGTTGAAAGAATTTGAGATCTGACATACAATGATTACTAATGATTTTTAGTGTTATATTTTTATTATTATTATTGTAGACCAAGATAAAAAAAATGTATACTCGTTACTCCCAGCATATCAGTTATATATTAGGAACGAACTTCATTCTATTCACTCAATATTCGCTTCTCTTGAGCCTTCTGTTGCCGTATCAGATGCAAAGATTTAAGATTCCTGCATTCAATTTGGAAAAAGTTTTTCGCTTTTCAGTGAATTGCTTATTAATACTAAATTAATAAAAGCAGAAAAATTAAAATCTGAAAGTTACAATAAGCATCGTATTTCATAGTTTTTCAGACGAATTTTGGCTTGACGTTATGCCAGAACCGCCATCTTCCGTACAAAGGAGCAGTAACGATTAATATAAGTTTTACTGTGGTTTCCAGATGTGGCGATTTCTACTTGATAACCGTGTTATACGCCACTACCGGGTTCGAATGAACGCTTCCGACAGGAATATGATTTTTTTTTTTCTTATGCGAAACTCGACGTTCACGTCTCACATAGACTCGGTGTTAAGAGTTAATGTTATGTTCAACTACGAGCAAATCGAATTAACACGTTTTTCTTTCTTACATCCCTTTAGGACTGTCAGCATCAAACGACCTACTCGGAACTGTGGGCCGTGAGGCACTAACACTTGCCTTAAACTCGTATAAACAATATATAGCAGTCAATCGAAACTTACCTTTATTCAGCCATTTACTTAGGTTAATCCAGGTTCAATAGACCACCATACTCACATCTTGATAAATTTCCTGCTTCTTTCCCTCTGTATTCTTCCTGCTTTCAAATGTTACCAATGGACAAATAGTGATGTGAGCTATTACCACCTTTCGCTAATGCAGATTGCTGAAGAAATTCTCCTGTGTTCCTAATTCTAGTTCCAACTTTGTTTATTTTTGTGAGTTAGCGAACTACTTACGTGTATTTCAAATGTATAAATTCATTGAAACTTGTAGGTGTTCTTTCATTACACAATGTCTATCGCAATCATTTCTATTTCAATCAATTGTTGTATGACATAGGAACAGTATATATAATTGAGTGAAGCACAGAGATAACAGGTAGAGGAAAGGGAAGGAGGGGTGAGGTGGAGGGTGCTGGTTGTGTGCAGTCATGGATCTTCGACTCTTTTACTCCTTTACTGCAACTTGAAGTTGTAGAAATATACTCCTACTTCCGGTTTCAATATCGATCACCATAGAGTAATAACAGTAAAACATAGTAATTGATTTCTGATGTGAGTACATTATTCCAAGACAAACTTTTGATCTCCACTTTATTGAAACCGGAAGTAGTGGAAATTTATTTCTGATTTCAGTGTTGATTGCCGTAGTGAAATATGGTAATAGCGAGAAGTAAGTTTTTGACATGGATTCAGTACAGCAAGAAATGTTTCCATCAGGGTTGGCTGGTTTAGACCATGATTTAAACCAAAAAACAAAAAAATGTTCGTAAAAGTGTAAGTGTTTGTAAAATTTTGATGAACACACATTTGTGGGTTATCGCGTTTCACTC
This sequence comes from Thermobia domestica, assembly GCF_964235325.1. NCBI lineage: Eukaryota > Metazoa > Arthropoda > Insecta > Zygentoma > Lepismatidae > Thermobia > Thermobia domestica. Next base: position 108,363,103 of record NC_137463.1, on the reverse strand, counting down.
CCGTGTATTATTCGTATTATATTCAGACCTAAATTTCCCATTCATTACTCAAAAAGATTATACTACAAAAGCAAAAGTTTATAAATGTTTATTTTGTAGTTGTTATTATTGTTATGTAATTGCAATCGAAGAAAAATTCTAAATATTGTTTCGTTTCAATGTTTACTATTGATAAAATACATCGTAAATGCCGTGCTTTTTGTGTGTGTGTGTGGGGGGGGGTCATACAGACCCCACGAGAGGCATTTAGTGAAATAAGTATCTTTGGTATCTATTTAGGTATAAATGAGTCTGAGCCAAAGTGGACTCAAAAAATTCGTATCTTTATTCACTTTTCTATTGATATGCAGATTAAGTCGTTGTATTTCTTTAATTTGGACCAATAAAAGTTGTTGTTAACTAATTTGAACTAAATTAGTTCTTCTGTACTCCGTAGTACTTTGAAATTGTTCATATGTAATTCTGTATAATGGTTTCACTTGTGCAACTGTTTATCTTTTTGTCCTTCTGAAATTAGTCTTGACAGTTATATTAAGAAGCATGTAAAGATCAGTACAACGTATTTTTTTTTTTTATCAGCATTCCTTCGTGAGTGAGTCGGCAGACGTATTGCATTTGTGGCCAATTAGTCCTGGTTCCGAGTTCAAATGGAGGACAATTTCTCTCGGATGTAACTCGAGAAGTGGTTTTTATTCCGCTTTAAGCTTATGTGACCCCTTCCAGCATAACCCGGTTGTTGCATAATAACATCAAGGCGAAACAAACTTATTTCTGTCCATATATGATATGAATATATAGAGCAAATTATTTAAACCATAAAAACCTGGTTTAAACCAAAAAACCGTTTTTTTTTTGTTTTTTTTTTTTAATAAAAACCATGGTTTTGCCAACCCTGGTTCCCATCTTCAACTTTGCTTCTCTACTCCAAAGGAAAATGGTAGAAATATTACTACCAGTTTTAATACTGTTTCCCATGCAGTGGAAATGGCAATAACGGGCGAAAAGCGATTCTTTTTATAGGAATTCCCTATTCAAAAAATGCATTTCATCTCCCGGGAAATAGTATGAGTTAGCAGAATTTCCGGTTTCAATATTAACTTCTATATAGTGATAACTGCAAGAGACTGCAAAAAATTGCTTTTGACCAGGATTTCATGTACGTAAGATGAACAACAACAACATTTATCTCTAACATGATTCCTCTATTGCAGCTGAAAGTTATACATCTATTTCAATATTGTATTTGCGTAGTTTCCAAGTCTATTGTAGTTGCGAAACCATTTCCTATAATTTATTTTCGTTAAAATGCGTATCTTAAAAGGGGAGATCAAAATATACATCAAAAATATATCTCAGAAGCCACTTGTGAGAAATGGTTAAACTGTTTAAAATGAATTTGTGACTTGGGTCAAGTTTTTCTCAGGCATACCCTAAAGGGAAGAAGAGGTGCTCAAATATATCTTTCAAATATTTTGCATAAAATCTCGTACCGAGAACTTGCATTTCAACTAATACATTACAAAAATTAAATTGACCTGGTCTGCATCATCATAACGAAAAAACGGCTGGTCTAAAATGATATATTGAATCCCGCGTTATTGCTACAAGGTAAATTCAGAAGGTATAAGTGGATTAAAATAATATTAAATTATACTGTTTCCTTGCGGCTAAATGGTATCCTCATGAAAGAAGTACGGGAACTTTGGATTTGAATCTCGGTAGAAGTGAATTTGTTACGGATTCACGTTTAACTGGAGGTCTAGGTTTTATAAAGCCTTAATACTGAAACACGTTAAACTTCCAGTAACTAATTCGTAAGTATGCTGGATGAAACTGTGTAAAACTGAGGTAAAACAAAGTCAGGTACTATTTATTATTAGTTCATAAATAGTGTTCAGTTATTGAATCACCTGTAGAAAGTTCAGTTTTCACATATTCCGATGTAAAGTTGAAAGAAAACATACAGGGTTTGTATGATAAGTAATGAGACCAGGTCTGGAAACATTGTTTTATTGATCTGATCTGTACAGGGACTTAAAAGCTTTCGAAGTACTCTCCTCTTGCGTCGATGCACTTCTGCAATCGATGTTTCCACGCTGCAAACGCCCCCTGGAAGTCAGCAGCCGGCATGTCCTTTAGAAATGTGGTCACGGCTGCTTGGATGGCTGTGACGTCTGCAAAACGGGTTCCTTTCAAGCGTGGCTTCAGCTTCGGGAAGAGGAAGAAGTCGGCCGGGCTCACATCTGGGCTGTAGGGTGGTTGTGGAAGGACTTCCACCCCAATCCGGGTCAAAAAGGAGGTCACTAAGAAGGCGGTGTGGGCAGGGGCATTGTCGTGATGCAACTTCCACCGGCTAGCGATCGCCGGTCTTTTCCGCTTGACGCTCCTGTGCAGTCTCTCAAGGACTTGTTTGTAGAAGGCGGCGTTGACGGCTTGTCCTTGGGGTACAAACTCCTTGTGGACCACCCCCACATTGTCAAAAAAAACAATCAACATTGTTTTCACCTTTGACTTCGACATTCTGGCCTTCTTGGGGCGCGGGGACGCAGGAGTGTGCCACTCCGCGCTTTGACGTTTCGTTTCAGGGTCGTACTGGAACACCCACGACTCGTCACCTGTTATGACGTCATCTTCAAAGTTAGAGTCACTGTTCATGAGGTTCAACAGTTCCTGACAACAATCAACACGTCGTTGCTTTTGTTCGTCAGTCAACACTCGCGGCACCAGTTTCGCACAGATTTTTCTCATTCCCAATTGTTCCGTCACAATCTTGTGCACTGTTGTGTGGTTCATATCGAGTTCATCAGCAATCAATCTCAACGATAATCGACGGTCTGAGTTCAGGAGATCCCTCACTTTTGCCACAGTTTCGTCCGTAGTCACTGTTGTCGGGCGTCCAGCCCTCTCCAGATCCTCAACGCTTTCCCGGCCGTTCCGGAACGCACTGTGCCAACGAAACACCTGGGCTTTGGATAGGGCTTCCTCTTTGTAGGCCTCCGTGATGAGAGAAAGCGTCTGAGTAGCCGTTTTCCCCAGGCGAACGCAAAATTTGATCGCATAACGCTGTTCGATGGAACCCTCCATGTTTGTTGATTTTCCGCCGTGACAAGAATGTTCACAAGGGCTTTGTCCAAGGCTTGTCCGCGCTCCACTAAGGCTCGGAGCCAACTGACGCGCGGTGCGTTGCTTTGCTCGGACCCCCCCCCTACATCCTCCATCACCGACAAACCCGCTCCAGCGACACGCGCGCCGCGGCGCGGCGAGTCTCATTACTTATCATACAGACCTTGTATCTCTGGGATTTCTTTTCTGAAACGGTATTCAGTAATACAACTGAAGCGTTCACAGCACAAGCGAATCAAATTACTCTACCCAAATTGTGAGAAAAATCGTCATACAGTTTAGAAGAAAATCTTAATTATACGAAAAAGTTTACATTGTTTCCTTCGCCTTATAAGAGTTATTTACAATACCTGGACATGAATCTTATACGCTGTGAAAGAAGACTCAAGTAGAGATTTTAAAGGTGAGCGATGTTCAAAATATCAAAAGTGGATTTGATTCCCTTGTGCAATGAATGTTCCAATTTTCAGTATAGAACACTTGCTTCTGGCACCAATCAAAACTGAATTATAGGAAGTTTGTCTATAGTGAATGACATGTGAAAAATGCGACTTCTCTAAAGGCATTTACTCTATATTTGTATGATAGACATCATGTAGGAAGGAAAAGTTTGCTTAAGACTACAGTTCTAAGCAAACTGCAGAACACATAGGCAAGGGCTATAATCTACAACTGGCCAGAGGGTGTCACACAGATAACACGCTACAGGAGAAACAGCTTGTCGTAAATTAGTGGTAGATGGAGAATTATCACACACAAGCACTGAATCTCTGAACCAGAGAAGCACCACATTCAAAGTCACGCCATATAGAACAATTAACAATTGATGATTGACACGATACAATCACTGCAAAATTATTGAAGTAATAAAATGAAATTATTTAGTTTAACGTCCTATGATTATACTCTAAAGACTAAGTGACGGATAATTAATGAAAGTGAATGAAAATTAAATTACCAATGTACCGAAACCAATGTACGTGCTATTCGCTAGATCACGGGAAGGACTTGAAAGCTAATACTTTATCTGAGGGTATAATACTGTATTCACATTATTTCCAACAGTTTGCTTACAGAAATAACTCAGCTACTCTCTTCATTTACCTGTATAAAGGGTTGCAATAGTATCACGTCACGGTGATTGTATTACTTACTTACTTACTTACTTACTTACACACACACACACACACACTTACACACACACACACACACACACACACACACACACACACACACACACCTGTTTGTATTTTGTGGTTTGTGGGGCCATCGTTCAAAACACAACGTTGTGGGTGCCCATAGAAATAATGGTCCTAGGAGAAAAATTCGCCTATTTTCGTGTTGGTCTCATCACGCTGATTGCAAATATATATTTCAATTTGTTCTATCTTTAAAAGTAAAGAATGGGTATAATCCGACGAAGTGGGGAACTGCCGGTACAAGGCCCTCATAATAGGGAACCTTGATATACACACAAAAACGACAAAAATGTCAAAAAAGAAATACACACATACGAGCACAAAACATACTTTAGCGGTAACCGTGTGTTAAACATTAGAAGGAACCATGTGTTACTCTTTTATGGGAACTTTGTTAAACTTGAGCAGAATTCGTGTGTTTAACTCTAGTGGGAACTGCGTATTGCATTGGTAGGAACTTTGTGTTAGAAGTCTGTCTATCTTAATTTCCCGTCATTTTACATTTTTCAAAATAAGTATCCGGCAAAACTCAACATAATTTCGAGAACGTAGGAGACTAGATCATAGAAAATAAATATATCATGTCACAGAATAGTAAGTTACATATGAGATGTTCAGCGAAGAAATACATAAAATCCTTTTATTATGACGTCATAAAGTACTCATCTATTTCACAGCTAAAAATAACATAATCACAAATCATGAAACTCTGTGTGACAATATTTATTTATTTATTTCCTACTAGCTGAATCACCCGGCGTTGTCTGTTGATTTTTGTACGCCATATTAGATACTCCATACTCCAAGAAATTTGTCCGCCATATTGGATCCATTTCCCATTTTCAGTTTAGGAGTTTTGACTCCACAACCGTTATGAATAATCGCAAAACTATAAAGAAAAAAATCAGCTCAACTGGAAAATTGTAAAGAAATTTAGTCCACCATATTGGATCCGCAATTTTGAAATTTAATCTTTTGTCATCATAATTGTTTTTAGAAACCCGAAAAATGTAAAGAAAGTTAGTTTTAAGAGTATTTGAATATTCTTAAAGGAAGTTTCTCCGCCACATTGGATTCGCCGTTTAGAATTTCTTTGGGAGAGGGGGAGTAAGTGTATCATACATCACTCATTTATATATATAGACTACGCCTTTATTATAACCGTGGTCGTGATTCTCACTCGCTTCGCTCAGGTGGATTAATATTGCCCCTCCAGAGCTCGATGTAGTGCTGTCAAAAATTTTCGAATATCCGGAATCCGAATTTCGGATTTTAACTGAAAACCGAATCCGGATTTTGGATAATGAAATGTCAAAATCCGAAATCCGGATTTCGGATAGTGAAATGTCCAAATCCGAAATCCGGATTTCATTCTTCTTGCTATTGTCAGGTGGCGTTCGTGTTACGCTGACTATTTATTATACGACTGTTCTTTATCGCATGATTACTTTTGTGTATTTTTCGTGTTGCGTTTTTCAGTTAAACAGGTTTTAGATAAAGAATAATAAACACATGATACACTATTCGTTGTCATTATTACGAAAAGTTATATCAATATGTAAGTTAATTATTGACTCCAGTTGGAGAACACGTCTAAACAGCTGCAGAGGGGTCAGGTAAATGGAAAAAATAAAAATAAATCTCGTGGAACAGTTCGGGTCCTCGTCTTCCTGTAGAAGTTTCTTGATCTGGGAAAAATTTGGGAAAAGTTAATAGTTTAATTTAATACATCTGTTAAGTTTTAACAATCTATATCCTTATATTACACAAAACAGAAGCTATTAAAACGTTATATTTTAATTAGCGCTGAATCATGATATCGTGTTTATCTTGCATTTGGAGGTTTGAACCATTACTTATACTACCGTAAATTGCCTATTGTTATTGAGATTTTTATTTCCGTACACGTTTAAAGCCACCTAAAATTTATGAATACTATATAAATAGAACAACACTGGCTTTGCAAGCCTTATAACCCTTTTACCGGCCCCAACGCCAGGCCCGTAATAAGGGCGGAGCTACTGGAGCTTTCGCTCTAGGGCCCCGCGATCAAACGGCCCCATAAACGTTTTAAAAATTACTAATACTACTCATATATTTTTCAACTCCACGGCTCCCAATCTCAATGATCTTAATCCAGCCCTGCCCAACGCCTTCTGTTAGCGACTGGTGGAACTACGTCCACGTGAGTGACGAACAGGTGGCAGCCCATTGCGTCACCGGAGTATCGGGGGTTTTCTAGACCGAGTGGTCGTCATGTCTTTTATTCACATGAGTCTCTAGTTTGCCTCACGACGCTGGGTGGACGCCGAGGGTTGCTCCAGCCGGTGATTGAACCTGGAACCACGCGGACATGAATCCAGCACTGTAACTACTAGACTACGGAGCCCCCCATATATATATATATAGGCGCGGTTCCAGGATACGGTCAAGGAGGGGGCTAAGGTGCATCTAGTCTTCACATTGTCCAGTGAACAGTGGAATCAAGTGCCATTTTATCCAACGTAAATTCGGACCTCAAGACGGGGGTGCTATAGGGGCTATAGCCTCTTCTGGATCCGCCTCTCTCCCCCCTCTCTCTCTCTCTCCATATATATATATATATATATATATATATATATATATATATATATATATATATATATATATATATAGATATAGATATTAACTGGTGTTCGGTTCTGTTCGGTTAATCGTTTAAAACCGGTTTATACCAAAAACCGAAACCGTGGTTTACAATTTCAGGAACCGTCCAGGTCTACTCCCGTCTCCCCATGGGCGTCGGTAAGGAGGGTCGAAGGAATTAGTAAACCCCCTGGAAATGTTCGAAGTGATCAAGTGGATATACTATGTGTGTATTCACATGTAATTTTAATAAAAACAGTCTTATAATGAGGAAATAATGCAAGAAGATATCATTACTGTATTTACTTTCGAATTAGTTTCCGAAGACAGGACTGTGTGTTAACCTAATACTTAATGGCAATTGATATTTTCAGAACCTCTGATATCTCGCAAAAGTACTTTTAAAGACTTCAATGAATTAGCTTAACAACCCCGAAAATTATGGTTTTAGCACATATAAATTTGTCATTTTCGATTATTTCTACATGCTAACTCATTACCACTCTAACATGTAGTGGTGCTTAAAGTGACCTACACCCACAGCAGCTCCTTCCAGATTCTAAATAATAACTTTGTTGATACCAGTTCAGTGATTTAGAAGATGTGGAAATAACATTTATACATTAATTGTTATTTAGAGGAATAGTTACATATTTATATTAATTGTACACAAAATGTGGTTTTTCAACATTTCCACTTTTATAATGAATGTGGAAAACTAGTAGTCGTTATAATTAAGCAGAAAACTAAATCAATTGTATCACTAGCTTTTTGTTTGTCCATCGTTGTCTTTTAAACGTTTAACAATATAAAAGACAACTAGATCTTTTTGTATGAACGTGATGAATCCAATCATAGTTGACATTAGATCCAAGAAGACAGTGATGCAGCGGTATATTGCCCAGGCTTATGAAGTTCAGGGGAGTCCATGAAGTTCAACGCGTCCCATAATTAGAGCATATTTATTCGAATCCAGGATAACATCGAATTTAAGGCGTGCTTTATTTTTTGCTTTCTTCCTTTAAGAAAATAAGTAAAAATTCAAATTTAAAACATACCAATGTGCTTCAAATTCTTCCTTTATTAAAGAATGACTTCTGTTTCTCGATTTTATCGCTATTTTAATATAGACTTTTATTACTCCTATATCAATTCACTGTATCACAAGCGATATTAAGCTTGCAAAGGCAGTTTAGGTCTGATCTAACATTAACTTTGATTATGTAATTTAGAGTTTTACAAGGGAAAGACCTTGAAAGGATTTTTATTCAGACGATAAATATTACAATAAACATCTTTCACAATTATAAATACATTAAGTAATTTTACATTTATATATATGTAAAATATTGGCGTAACAGTCCTTATGGCCCTGAGCCTCCCTCAACGCCATCTGTTAGTACCGAGTCACAAATAAGTGATTGGCCCATTGTATCACTATGCCATTAACAAGAGTTAGTAATTCTACGCTATCTTGATCCTGTTGAAAGTATCGATACCCTGTCAATGGTATTTTGTTACTTGATTGGACGTCCTTCCATCTGTCATGAATTGTACCCATATCTCCTAACAGAATATCCGAGGACTCCTCTATTCCTGTGGGGAAACCCCTTCCGCTACTACTGTATGATTCAAAAGTATGAATTTTTGGAGAGAAAAATCTAAGATAGATCATACCTAAGAAAATAGCATTCCGCTTCAGCTCAGTGGCTCAGTTTTGGAGCTATTCGCTCCCCAAGTTTATTTTCCGGCATTTTTGGAGAGGTCCACATGGTCCACATGAACTTATTTTCTTCTTTTTGATGTGGGGAATGGCCTGCTTCATGTTTTGTCTAGTTCATTAACACCCTATATATGTATATATATTATTGGTGGTTTCCAATATCTTGATGTCAGATTTTTTCAAAAGCGAAATGCGCATTTTGGTTTTGACATTTCCTTATCTGAAATTCGGATTTCGTTTCTATCATCTGAAATCCGGATTTTGGTTTGTCACATTTAATTATCCGAAATCCGATTTTTTTTTGAAATTATACGAAATACGCATTTCGAACTATGACGTTTTATCTTAATCTGAATTTTGATATTGTAGGTATTAACAACTAATAACTATTTCCATATTTTTCCCGTCGAAGACACCTTTTAATGGAAAGAGAGGATAAGTAAAAGATCATCTTCGCCCTCTTGGTATGAATATGTATAGGAAAGGCTACAAATATAGATAAGGTCTTCCCGTAGCTTCAGGGATAGCCTTGGAGCGCATGGACAGAGGTTCAAATTAGCTGGGAGCCTAAAAGCCTCGGATGAGAACCCGAGTAGTGGTTAGGATTCTACTTTAAGCTGTAGGTACCGTCTGAATGGTGTACCGACAGAACGTATCAGCGACGTCACGTACCACGCGGATTTTCGAGACAAAACGTGCCATTCACATTAAAGTCACCTGTGAAATAGTGAAAAATTTCAAATATTTACTTCGTCACAAAACGTACCACTTCAAGTAGTGACCTTGTTTCAATACAGTCCGCGCTATGCTTTCCGTCCCATCAAGTCTGTTGAACCAAAATTCAATGTAATCAAACAACAACAATGAAGTAGAGTTTTAGAACTGAAACAAACTTAAGAAAAGTAGTTTGTTTTTGCTATTTTCTTAGAGTAACCAGTTTCTTTTTACTCAGATTTTTTAGTGAATTACCACCCTCCTCGGTAGCTGATTGTCAATTGGATCACTTGGCTGTTTGGCTTTTAAACTGCGCTTTCAAATCCGTGCCCTATTACTATGTATATCTAGTTATTCAATACGACGGTAAGTCATAAAACCAAAGAAGCTAACTCTTTCCTTCGATTACTTTTCTTGAATAACTGGTAAAAACCTCAGAAATTCTAATAACAATATGGAGCTGTAATAACAAATGACACCGAATATAAATGTCGTAGAGGGCTGAAACATCCAGCTGAACACACTTAAGAAGGACAAGAAATTAAAAGATCACACTGTCTCTTTGAGATCAGAGTTAAACATTCGAAGTTCCAAGAGTAAGAAGTGCTAGAGACTTGCACGGGCCGAATTTTACGGCCCGAGCGCGCTCCAGCTCGAATGTACGTAGGTCCGGGTCCGGCCGGACCGATAAGATTTGAAAAGTTCTTGACTTGAATAAGTTTTAAAAAAAATATCGTCACGGCCCAATGTTTATTGAAGGAAGATGCTGACTGAGGTAAGCAACTAATCCACTAAACTGAAAGCACAGATGCTAAGCAACACCAATTCTTACTACATTTTAATTTCACCTGCACAGGGACTTCAATTTCGGCTTTATTCCAATTATTGTTAAACAAAAGTCAATAAGGAACTCCAATTATTCGGCCCGAGCCCGGTCTGGCGCGATAAGTTTTGAAAAATCCCGGTCGGAACCGATCCCGGGCCCGAATGAAAAGCAGTGTCGGCCCACCCAAGCCCGACTCGTGTAGGTCTCTAAAAAGTGCTGGTACATAAATGATAAATACCTTAAAAAGTAATGAAGCGTCTGATGAAGAAAATGGAACTCTCTTGAACCTGAAGTTCTCGTTCAAATTTTTACGCACAGCAAATGGAATAAAATTTAATAATCCTCCGATATGAGAAGATACTTAAATATTCTTGTTGCATATTTGATGACTCATTAGAACTCTTTGCAATAAGCCCTTCATACAAGTGGTACGTTTTGTCGCATGTGATTATTTTCAGTGTCCTTTACAAAACCAGTCACAAGTAGCCCTCCGGCTAAGTGGTACGTTATGTCGGTGGTATTTTCTATCGCGTACTCATCTCTATATAGCCTTGTTTCTGGGAAAGGGACGTAAAACCTTGAAACAATACAATACAAATATGGAATACCATTTACTGATTTAGTAACTACTCATGACTAAAGTGAAAACAGCACTAGTGAAAAATTTTCGGTTGTCCGAAATCCGGATTTTGAAAGTTCCGAATTTTATCTGAAAATCAAATCCGGATTTTATTTATTTATTTACATGAGCTACCAGATACAGCTCAGAGGACAATTTACACTGGAGCAATTAACAAAGATAGCATTGGGAAAGGAAGTGGAAGGGAGACGACCAGGGCCTGAAGTTCAAGGTTCCATCCGAGCATTCGCCTGGAGTAACTGAGAGAAAGCCCTGGAAAAACCTCAGTCAGAATGACCGGCCTCCGGATTCAAACCCTGGACCTCCCGATTGCGAAGCAAGAACGCCAACCACTAGCAGACGCTTGCTCGGATTTCATACCAGTCAAAGACCGAAATCCAGATTTTGGATATTGAAATGTCAAAAATTGAAATCCGGATTTCGGATATTAAAGTGTCAAAAATCGAAATCCAGATTTCGGATAGTAAAATTCAAAACCAAAATCCGGGGTAATGTATGGGAAGGTATCCACTGCTAATCCAAAGGATTATAAAAAGTATGATCTACTAAACAGTAGGTGGCTTCAAACACTTGGCAATTCTATTGAAATTTTACATGCCAACACCCTCCTGGCTAAGTCCCTTCACCACCGTTTAAGGGTGGTCGTTCGGAGTTGCTGCCGCAATGTTGCAATTTTATCACTTTATTTTTTTTTAAAAAAAAGAAGTAGGATTTTGAAAGTAACCTTACTTGTGGCAGCGGTGCGCTACCAAGACAGAAAACACGCGAAAAAGAACTCCTCTAAGGGTTAATTTACGGCAACTATAATTGGTGGTTGCTCTCGAAGAATACAAAGTAAGCCGGCTGTCTTTACTTTCAGCGTCTTTTCTATATGTAAAATAGTCAATCTTTTTATCGAAAGGCAGAGCTCAAATGTTATTTTTTTCTTTCAGACAGTAGATGAGAAAGGGATGTTTGTTATCGCTTTAAAATCGAACATGAATACACAGAAACACTATCCCAATGCCGAAAATAATAGAGGCAGTAGTTGACGAACAGGGCATAGGAAATATTCTGTTACATGAGAAAGGGACTTGTACCTGCAGTCTTGTTGTTAAAACAGAGTTTGGTCAAGGGTGAAGGTGGACGGATACCTGAAAGTCGTTATCTCGAATCTCATTGTCAAATTCAATGTCTCTTTTCTCATTTTTAGCGTGTCTGCAGATGATTCTTGCGATAGATACCAATCTTTTCTCTTTTTTGTGAGCATCAGATAAGTTTCAACCAGTGTGGAAATTGAAGCACTTCGAGGTAGGGGGGAAGTTAGTGTCTTCCTAAAATATACTTGTGTACACAACGCCAAAAGTGCCTTACCACCAGTAATGCTTTCTTTCCTTCAATACTAGGCAATCCAGAAATAAGGTCATTGGGGTAGTTGAGAATTAGAAAGACGTTGTACCAAATCTCAAATTTTCAAGCATCCCAAATACCCAATTTTTTGGGTTCCTTTGTATCAAAGGAAAGAAATCATTACGGTTGGTAAGGCACATTTGGCGTTGACCATACGTTCCTTTATGCATTCCCATACCATTCACCCGATTGCAATGAAATTGTTGTGAGTTGTTGTGTGCAACCCTGCAACGGCTTCTGTGAAATCAAAATTCAAAAATTCAAAATGGAGAATCAAATATGGCGGACAAAATTTGCTAAAATTAATTCAAATGAGCTGAAATTTAATTTCTTGATATTTTTGGGGTCATTGATAACGATTATGAGGTCAAAAGTTTAAAACTAAAAGTGGCGGATCCCGTATAACCGGTAAAATTTGTTAAAATTATCCAAACGAACTGAAAATTAGTCTCGAGATATTTTGGGGTCACCCGAGCGAAGCGAGGAACGATCAATGGGGTTGTATATACGAGGTGGAAGGGGCGATCTTGAACCCAAATCCCGAAAAGGCGACGAAAATCTACCCAACCAAAGCTAGACTGAGCTGAGTCGTATATTAACCGAGCCATCTGAGCGAAGCGAGGGGTTAGTTCCGAACGTAGAGAGGAACGTTCGATGGGTTCATGTATGCGAAGGTGGAAGAGGTGATACAAGCTACCCGAGCGAAGCGAGGGAGAGTCACGAGAGCGGATATTGCAACAAATAACAATTACGAAATAGAAGTACTAAAGCTCTTACGGTAGGCAAAATTTGTAAAAAAATCTAAATAAACTGAGCGATGTAGATTCAGTTCCGAAGGGCTGAAGCAACTCGAGCTAAACGAGGGAGAATAGCAAGCACGGTTATAACGTTGATAATTTTAGTAAATTGGAATTATCCAATGACGTTCCCACAAGGGTGATAAGGTGAATCAAGGGACGATCAAGGGTGTTGAGGGTACAGAGCGAATTGTTGCTATTCGAAAAATGAGTAAATTATGCATAACGAGCTCCTTTATATTCAATTTCGGTTGGAGACTTAGCAAGGCGCGTAGGATACAGATAGTTCGTTTATAAATTTAATTCTTGTAATTAAACCACAACAATTAATTACACCATTACACATGTCATCATCAAGTCCCCCCCTAGAAAGCTCTAAGGAACGAGGTTCCAGGGAAGTGTTCAGAGGTGCCTGGGAATTTCTCCCCTTCAATTACCACACTGGTTTCAACCCGGTTAACCCGACCCCGATAATTGGCAGACTATATCTATTTGACCTTCCTACTGCTGTAGTAGTCATCGTGCGCGCATATGGTGCCCTGAATGAGGGCTCGATTTCCGGCGGAAGAACGTTGAACGTATTACAGTATTCCGAATCCTATTTTCAACTCATATCCTTGGTTACAGGAATCCTTGTCCAATTACAGTTCAAGTGGGTTCATGCTTAATAACTAAACCAAAACCTAAACCACTGGCGTTACAAGCCTTATAGGTCCTTTGCCGGCTCCAACACAATCTGCTAGCGACTGGTGGATCTACGTCCACCTGAATGACGAATAGGTGGCTTGCCCACTGAGTCACCCTACCGTCAATAAGCCTTGTGGGGGGCTTTCTAGACCTAGTGTGCGTCATGTCATTTATTCAAATGACTCCAGATTGACTCACGACGATGGGTGGACGCCTATAATTGGAATGCTCCATCCAGGAATTGAACCCGGGACCACGTGGACATTATTCCAACGCTCATAGTAAATAACATCTTCCTTAAAGTGAGTTAATGTTCTCTTGACATTCTTTCGTTTCCTCCGATTACTATTCCACCTTTTTTCTCACTTGTAATCATCATACGTTTTATTCCATTCTCATGGTATAAGCGTGACAGTTACACTAAATTTTCCATTTATTATTCAATTTATTATTCGTAAATTATATTAAAAGAATACTTTTATATTAAAAACAGTCAGTCCATATGTTTAAAAGAACCAATCTAGTTCTTATAGTATGAAACACTTCCTTTCAATGCTTTCAAACCAGTTCTGAAGAGCAGAGATTATAAAACAACATTCCTTTCACGCAACAACATTCCATCACGTTTTAAATGCGATAACTGGAAACTGGGGACTAAATGTCGTGACTGTTCTAACACACCATTGTTGCCAGATTTAATCAATGACGTACCAAGTTACACTAGTGAACACGCTGTGTTAAATACAAACAACCAACTTCTTCTCTATAGACCATAACTATTTTATTAAAATTAGTATCTTAGTAAAACATTTGTTATTAAATTTCCAATAACTACTTTATGTTAAAAGTAATATTTATTTGGCAACACCGCAGTATTCAAGTTAGTTTGCATACCCTACATTAAAAGGAACTCCTTCCCCTTCCCTTCACTTCCGCTGTATTTAAGTTAGTTTGCATACACTACATTAAGAGGAACTCCTTCCCCTCCCCTTCACTTCCGACAGGCACAAACCCTACATTCTCAGGACTATCGACCGGTATAAACTTCACTTACTTGGGAACCTCCGATCAACCCCCTGCTCGCCACCAAGTAACACACATAGATGGCGTTAGTGAAAATTTTCAAGTTCATTTTTAACACACTTTTAGACGATTTCTTCACACACTACTAGATCTGCGTTGGTGTGTGCGACAAAATGGGGAACCGGACGTTATATATTCCGTTCGACTCGTCATGATCCACAGATGTCGGAAAATTGGTCAGAACATTCTGGGGAACCACCAAAAGTTCCCCACTTTTGAAAAGTTCCCTAGAGCGCTGGTGTTTAACCGGTGATGGTTCCCCCCAATGTAGTACTTACAAACACACACACACACACACACACACACACACACACACACACACACAAACAAACAAACAAACAAACAAAACAATGAAGGATTGTGCCTTCTTTGGAACCTTTCTGAGAGTAAAGTATTCAAGCTCACTTCTCAAAGCTGTAACAAACTCGGCTTCTGGGGAAAAGTACAGTCACAGTAAACAGGGTTATCGCTGATTTTTAATTTATTGTCCTTTCTATAAGCATAAATTAGAATTAATTTCTACACAAATATAATTCAGCTGGCGTTAGAATCTATATACAAGAATCTGTAAAGAATATCGTACTTCCTTCAAGAAGCAGAGTTCGTTATGTTTTGAGAAGTGAAGTCGTTTATTCTCAAAAAGATTCCACCACACGAAGTCCGGAACATTCACTTACGTTTCCAGTTTAGCAACTTCTAGACGTCATCCATATAGGTGTCAACGGATACTGAAACTGACAGAAGTAGAACTACTTCGTGAAACAAAGTAACGTTGTTCACATCCGAGTCATTCATTGTGTATCCTACAGCGTCTATCAGCAATTATGTATGATTCTAGTTGAGAACACTGTGAAAGAGGCATCTGAAGATGGGGGAATAAAAATTCAACAGAGGGAAGTGAGTTAAAACTATACAAAACCTTTCAAATAACGTAGAGATGTCAGGATCCAACAGTTATAATGTCATAAAATGCGCCCACAAATTTCTTGAATGTTAAGAACTAAAGATACTGCCATTAGTACGAAGTGGCCACGCTTGGGTACAGTTCTAATCGAGCAAGAATTCTGAAGCCAATGAAACTATTTTCAAACATATTTTTCCATGAAGTTACGAGAAAATTTACCTCAAAGTTGGGATATTTATATCCCAAGTATGAGATAACCTTTCTAGACGCCTGATGGACGAAAATGGAAAGAAATCCCACGGTTATGCCGGCCAGGTTAAAGGGGACGGATGATGATAAATGAAGGAAGTAGGAGGAAACGGAAGAGCCACGTACACGGTGTTTGTCCACCACAAAGCTCACTTGGCGCGAGCTGGGATCGAACCAAGAACCCCATACATCAGACGTGAACACTAGCACTGAGCAACTGCAGCCCTACCTGATGGACGAGTACGTTTAAAAATAGTTTCATTGAAGTAAGCGGCTTTCCAATTAATATAAAAATAGCAGTTAGAAATTTATCTAATAGTGGACAGACACCTTTACTATTGACATGAGCTGTTCTTCAAAGATCCCAAATCTCAGGTCATTTTTCTCATCATCTCATGGACGGATATGTCTAGAAATAGTTCCACTAGATTTAACCTCCTAAAATTAGTATATATATATATATAAACAATTAGAAATATATCCAAGCATGGTGACCTTTTACCAGTGACATGCCTAGAGTTTTATCAATTTTTCTTCTTGTATCCGATTATTCGCGTATTCGCGAAAAATAAGTGTAATAACAAGCCCTGTACTTTGAATATGCTAGTGTTTTTTCTGGAAGCAATTAGTACATCCACTGCAACTATAATCAAGAAAATCAAGTTCATGCAATGCACGTATTATTCATAAATGAAGGACTAAGGGACTTTATGTGAACAATTTACGACAAAACTAACGATTGATACATTTAGTTTTATGTATCACGAAAAACTTTTGGCAACCAATATTACTGTTCCGAAAAAATCTCAAATAGATTAATCATTTCCTTAGTTTTTCATTTATTAAATGAAACAGAATTTATATGTATCAGAATTATTCTGAATGACTTGCAGAGAGTCAACAAATGTTTTTCATGCCGGATTTATCGCTGTTAACAACCGTGCCATATGTTCTACATTTTCCATACTTCTATATTTATTCAATGGAGTTAAACTTTGACAAAATCTCACGATACTAATATGCTGTCTGGAATAAAAAATTATTCCACACATTTTACGCAATTAAACCCTGTAAGATCAGGACAAAATACAAGCCAGAACATGCAAAAATAAACCAACGTCGCTAAGGTATTTGAAATATATGTAGAACACTCAAACTCATTCAAATACTTATATACGTTTCTTCCCGCAACAAAATCTGATACTCCAATAACCTTTGTTTACAATGTGCCTTAGTTTTGTACCTTTACTTGTTCAATATCCAGTTACTTCAATTTGTGCAGGGACCACCTTCACCAAGAGCTTTTGCTGCGTCACTGAAACCAATCCTTTGCCATCTCCTATTGTAGCTTAAGCTATCCTATAAAATACAATTTTACAGTGTTAAGTAACCGGTGTAAAATTGTATTGTACAGGAAAGCTAAAACCACAATTAGAGATGCAAAAGAAAGGGTCCGATGACGCAGTAAAAATGTCCCCGAACGGACGGAATTACCCAATTAAAGGAACGAAACTGAGGCAAAACGTAACTCACGTTTCTTGTGAATATATGCCCTATAACTTTAATGAGTAGATATTCGTTTACTGTAATTTAATTCTGGAAGCGAAGGAGGAAAAACGTAACGTGTTGGAGCAATAAATTTAATAGTCAGGACGACTGTGAAAGGGAAGAACTGACTGCATGAATATTAGATTTGTAGTTAAAGAGTTAGTCTCATAATTAGTGAATCAGTGATCAGCTTTTTCTTCGCGAAATAAATTTGAAAAATAGACTGGAATGAACAGTGTAAATGTTATATTTCTTAGAAGTAGAGATGCAAGGGCTCGAAAAAAAAACGGCTTTTTTGGAAATAAAACTCGGTTTTTTCTGCTTCGCTTTTTTGCTTGGGAAATTTTGGGCTTTTTTCAAAATTCAGCTTTAAATTGATAAAGCAGACTTTGTTTCGTTTCTCTATAACACAAAAAGCCATTTAATTAGTGGTTGATGCCAATAATAATATAAAACCTCGAAAATAAACCATGAATTTCGAAAAGATATTTCAAACAATTTTTCTTCAACATATTTACATTATGAATACCAATGTATATAATAAGAATTTTTTTAACCTCATATATACGAAAGTAAGCAGGGTTGGCAAGAACCATGGTTGTTTTTGAAAATGCCAAAAAACCTTTTTTGGGGGTAGTTTAAACCAGTTTTTTTGGGTTTAAGCCAGGTTTTTTTATTTAAATATTTTGCTTTATGTACTTATATTACATATTCACAGAATTAAGTTTGTTTCGCCTTGGTGTTATTATGCAACAACGGTGTTATGCTGGAAGAGGTCCCATAAGCTTAAAGAAGTCCGGTCAGTAAATTTCTTAAATTGAGAAACCCCCGTCCTAGCCATTGCGAAAATCCCTTCATTACTTTAAATGTAAAACAATAACGGGGAAATCCTGTTTTTACGCATGAAAGAAGGGTTGTGGTTCGACCGAGAATTGAACATGGGACACCTTGATTAAAAGGTGAAAAGGAAATAAAACTAATGCAGATATGTGGAAACACCACCATGAAGTTCACACGATTTGCATTTTTCGTTCTTTTTATTTATTTATTTATTGGTTTAAAACAGGTATTTAAAAAAAGCAGCTGGTGTAAACCACCCAACCCTAAAAGTAAGCACTTCTTTAAAAAAAACTAGCAAAATTGTATGTAGTATTTGTACTTAAAAATTTTCTATACCTCTTTTTGAAACAAAATAAAATTAAAATAAAACATAAGAGAAATACTTAGATTTGTATGATACATTTAAAGGCTGCACATCTAGAACTTTGGGTTCTGTATATTCTTGAAATTCTACAGTTAAGTTTTATATAACCACCATCACGGTTTACCCAATCCTCAAGTTTTCTGAATTTTTCATAAGAGGGATACAACATATCATTACGGAACTCCCCCACCCCCACCCCCCAAAAAAAAGGACTACGGAATATATTTAAGTTAAGCTAAATACAACTGCGCAACAAACATGACTGCGTGGTTAGCTTTTACGCTTCTATCGGGAAGTCCGGGATTCAACCCTGCATTCGACCATTCTGACAAAGCTTTTCTTCATTCCATCTGTGAATGTAGAAATAGTGCGTGTACTGTGAGTTGACCAACTTCCTTTCTTATTGTCTTTAAATCGTTACTATTACACAACTAAGTACCAGCAGTGACGGTTATGCGAAGGTTATGGGGGGCGGTTTTTCGGACTGAAGCCTGTTCTCCAAAGTTACGGAATGTCTAAAACAAACGAAATATCTATTAGTTATGCCTTTACTCATAAACATTAAGCTCCCGTCAAATAAAAATTACGAATGTTTAGAAAAACTAAACATTAGTAAGAAAAACCCTTCCCAAAATACTTTTCTAAATCCGCTACTGATTCTCAGTATAAAATGATTTTTAAGGTTGTATCCGGAAGATTATTGCTAAACACATAAACGAAACGAAATAATAGTTATGCCTGTACTCATAAACTTCAAGCACCTCCCAAATAAAATTAGGACTTTTTAGGAAATGAAACAATCAGAACCCCCCCTCCCTAAAGTACTTTTTAAAATTCGCTACTGATTATTTGTATAAATTGGTATTCAAGGTTGTGTCCGGAAAATTATTGCTAAATCACTTCACAGCTACAGTATAACAGAAATGTGGAAGTACGGCTTGACGATATATTGAAAAACGTACGCTTTGACGGATAAATAGAAAAACGGGCAAATTCAACTTTTGCGCTAGAAGCTAGAGTACTAAAAGCTCTTAGAAATGAAACACGGATGACAAACTAAAATGATCTAGAGAAGAAAAAAAAGTCGATAACTCGAAAGCTAAAATAAAGTTAAATAGCTTCTAAAATTGCCCTCAAATACTACATTCTTCATGTTAGCTTTAATTCGTAAAACATGTGCTCCATCCATCTTGATGTGAATTTCAGAGCGAAATATGGCATTTAGGTCATGGACTTCTTATCTAACTATTACAATATACTATAAGAAAGCTATTTAGATAGAAAAATCATGAAAATGAAAAAAGCCAAAATTTCCAAAATTCTCGTTTTTTTTTTCAAAAAAGCCGGCCTTTTATGTGAAAAAAAAAATTGATTCAAAAAAGCCGGCTTTTTTGCATCTCTACTTAGAAGGCGAAAACTTTCTGAATAACTACTGAAGAAACTAAACTGAGTACGGTTACAAATTATTAACTTAAATTGAGGCATGCACCTAAATATTTATTAAAGTCGAAATTTTCAAATGGAAACCTCAAACACATAGTGCTGTTTTATTCACATCTCACAACTTACATGAAATTTGCCCGTGTGGTAAAGTTTACGTTGCTTTCACAATGTTACAAGTAAGTTTAACCATACAGGGAATATTTTATAATAACATAATGGAAATTATGCCATATACCAGCTGTGTGTGTTTACGTAAAAGCAAGCCACTGACGAAGGTGAAAGTCATTATTGAAAATTTTGGAATTAATAAATATTTAGATGCATCCTGAGTTTCTGGATATTTTTTCATCAGAACAACACATTATATAAGACACACACACACAGAACGAAAATATATTCAGGGTATATACATAAATCACGATCTGTAATACGTGGGTCATTTCACAAATAATGCACACTATGGCGACAATGTGGAATGGATGAGACAATTAATATATAAATTTTGTCAGTTAAAGCTGAGGTCTTGAGGCAGCCAGACATATGTTTGTGTGCTCTCTAGTGAACACAGTGTCGCTGTGACAAGTGTTGGAAATTGAAGCGGCAGGTGTCTCGAGTAACGTGTCTATTGAAGATAAGAGGTCGTACAAACAATGAAACTGCCTGTGGCAAAAACCGCATAGAAATTCCAGTGTCGAACGTGAAGTTTGTGGGGAAACAACAGCGGACCTTAGTACAGTTACTCGTTTCCAAAGTAGTCGTGTGAGGATAAAGGATGATGAAAGATCAGGAATGCCGAACTCATCAACCAATGAAAGAAGTGTGCAACTTGTGGCAGATGAACTCAACAAATTCGCCATGACATGTGAGAAACTTTCTGACATCACAGGCATTCTATCTCCGTCAGTATACCGAATTCCGAGAAGTGATTTACAGAAGAAAAAATATCTATCCGATGAGTCCCCCACGTCTGGACAATGCAGCGGTCTGAAACTAAGATGCAGCTTCATCTCCAATCTCATGAACACGTCGCCGATCTCAAAGGTTAACCAAATGATGACTTACGATCACCAAGGCATTACCATAATGGACAGAGTTCCATGTAAAAGTGCCAGAGCAAATTATTACTGTGAATTCCTGCTGAAACTGCGCAGAAAAACACAAAACCCGACTGCAGTTGCTCAGGTTGCGTCCACTGATTTTCCACGACAATGCTCGCCCGCACATCACTAATGCTGTGCATACAAAGCTTCGAAAATACGGTTGGGAAATCTTACCTCATGTTCCCTTAGAACGGACATGAGTCCACCAGAAAACCTGTTCCCAAAGTTGAATCAACGTAAGCGTGAAGGTCGGTTTCCATTTCTGGAGCCGTTATCCGAACCATTCGACAGCTTCACAAAGATGGCATCCTTGATGGAACACAGAAGCTACCTGGTCGTAGGGATTCTGTCACTGCCAAGCAAGAGATCATATTGAAGGCCTGTAAAGATATCCTCTCCAAACAAACGTAAAAGTCACAAAAATTACTGTGCATTATTTGTGAAATTTTCCTCACAATTTGCACTGAATATTTGGATCAAACTAGATTCAATTGGACATTTAAAAAGAACCATTTGTATATGTAGAAAAATTAAAAGCATTACGAAGGTATTTTGACAGAATTGGCTTCCTTGCGTAGACACAAACAATAGCATGAGAACAGTCATAGCAGAAAGGAAATGTTCCTTTATACGCATAAGTACCATCGTTTACGCGTTTGCTCCTTATAAAAGTACTACCGAGTATGCTCTCCTATTTAACTCTGCCCTGACACGGATTAGATGCTATACCAACTTGCAGTGACATCCTAACACGGTTTGGAGGATGGCTTTAGCACAATTGAACCAAACATACCTTATCTGTAAAATTGCGACTACCAAACTTGTCGCAAATATTTTTAAACTACTACTTTTCATGTCTGTGTATAAAGTGATCAACTGGAGCATACATTATAAAGTTACTGTGGAAAAGTCTTCTGTTCCTTACATACGCAAAACATCTGAATGCCCCGGCGGGAGCTCATGTGGTTCGGATTCCACGTATCATATAGCCTCGCTGCTGAACGGGACGTTAAGCTCAAATTCAACTCAACATCCGAATGCGAATTCACTTTAAAACAAATTACAAAATTAAAAAGATGTTAAAAGTAGATCGACTCAATTTGCCTTCATGGTACTATTTATGCCCTTTTCACATGACACTTTCCCGAAACCAACGTACATCCTATTAATAACTGAGAGGAACAATAAATTGTATGAGACAGTTATCGTGAAAACAAATTGTTACAAATTTA
The DNA here is from genome assembly GCF_964235325.1 of Thermobia domestica. Taxonomy (NCBI): domain Eukaryota; kingdom Metazoa; phylum Arthropoda; class Insecta; order Zygentoma; family Lepismatidae; genus Thermobia; species Thermobia domestica. The sequence continues at coordinate 108,340,617 of NC_137463.1, read as the reverse complement.
TTAAGTTGTTCTTTCACAAGCACCTTGTAACATGGATAGTTCACGATAAACAAGCACAAGAAAGATATTGTGATAAGAAAAACATGTATTAGCGTCATAAATTAACACACAACATTTGGAAGTTGTGCTTTCTTGCAATTATACAAAAAAGGACTCTTAGTTGACTTTATTTATAATGAAAAATTATGTTTAGTTTGCTGAAAATAGTGCAATTCCTAGCAATTAATTTTAATTAAAGCTATAATAAATACCGTCTGATTATTATTCACCATCACTATCACCTCCACCTGCTCTAGCCTTGGGACCACCAGCTTTCTTAGCCATTATTATCTGGTCTACTTTCAAAATAGTGCACGCTGCATTGGTAGCATATTTAAGACCCCAGAATTTTGTAACATATAAATCAAAAATTTCACCTTCTTTCACATCTTTGATAGCAGCCCCCTCCCCGTCAATATCAAAACCGTAATTTTTCTTGCCTTCCTCATGAGCAGCATAAAGCTTCGACACCACCTCATTCGCTTTCACCCCAGTATTTTCTGCAAGCACCTTTACGAAACACTCAAGCGCAGTTGCAAACTTTTTAATAGAATACTGCTCCAAACCTGGACATGTATCTGCGTACGACGATATCTGCCTTGCCAACTCAATTTCCGTAGCGCCCGCACCAGGAACAAATCTCCCATCTCTAGTTATACCTTTAAATGTATTGACTCCATCGTCAATAGCTCTCTCGATGTCATCCATGTAGTTGTCAGTTGAACCACGCACAACAATCGTACCAATGCGAGACTCCTTGTTTTCCAAGCGGAATATCACCACAGAAGTTTCACCAAGTTCATCGACGAACACTGAATCTACATATCCCATTTCCTCAGGTGTTGGAACTGTTACTCTAGGCAGAGCAGTAGCTCCCACGGATTTGCATAACCTTCGTAGATCCCATTTGCTTGTAAGACGCACAGCCATGATGTTATATTTATTTAGATAATGGAGAGCCATATCACCATATTTCCCATTAGCCACGATCACTGACACACCTGCATCCGCTATTGCCTTAATTTGTTCTTCCAGCAGAGTTTCTTCGCCTCGACTGAAATTCATTAATTCATCTGCCGACTTGATAAGGACCGTACCTTTTGTCTCGGTCTGGTTGATATCCACTGGGCACGAATACACTGCAACCTTGGCTTGAGACTTCTTGATAACATCACCTTCAATTTGCCTCTTGAAAACCATTCCTTGGACCACCTCAGACTTCTGCACACCAGAGCCTAGAATTTTACACACTCGAACATTATCCACATTAAATGTAGTCTGTTCTGGTAAAATAGATACACAAGCCTTCGTAATAAGATTTGAAAGAAACTCTTCATTCCCATACTGCTTGCTCATAATTGCAGATTTTATTCCCTTTTGCACTTCACTTTCATTCCGGTAATCTTTCACTTCGTAGCAGGTCAATGTAGGCAAAATGGAAAGAGCTTTCTCGAGAGCTATTTCATATCCCTCTACAATTTCTGATGGCGTTAATCCCATTCTCAACAGATCCTCTGCAGCTTCCAACAAAGCGCCAGCAAAGATTATCACGAAATTAGTACCATCACCAACTTCCGATTCTTGCATTTGAGAAGCCAAAATCATGATTTTTGCTGCCGGGTGTTCAACTTCCAGCTCCTGAATGATAGTTGCTGCATCGTTAGTAACAAAAAGTTTTTCCAAATGGTTAATAACCATTTTATTCATACCATTTGGGCCATAAGCCGATCGAACTGTATGGGCGAATTCTTTGCACGCACTAATGTTTCTGTAAACTGCTTCTTCAAGTCCAGAAAAATATCTAGCACCTTCTTTTAGCATCTGGGAAAACCCAGGAGCTTTTGGTACGTGTAGAGCCATCACGCAAAATAACTTCTTAACGTTTAATTATTATTTACTCACACAAAAAGAACGTGTTTCACTAGCAACCACGGCAACAACCACGCTCGATAGAAGCACAAGGAAACTTCTGATCGCATCGCGATCGCTGCAGTATTTCAACCTCTGCATTTCAGACTTTCCTCGAACAAGCGAATAAAGTTCAGAGGAATCGCTGCAATTTCTAACTGTGTTTTACTCCTTCGTGTTCATTTCATGTAAGTTATAATATAAAATAATTTTCATTCTGCCTACATGATACAACGTGAACATAAACATGAAAGAACTTTTTACTGTTTATTACCAAGAATAAACATAGATAATAATGATGTACATAATTAAATTTAACCGTTATGCCCATTATCGCCAATTAAAACGCAGATTTTACATTGCATCGACACAAACTGTTACGATATAAGACACACAGGGCCTTATGTAGAGTGGTTTTGAAGTTTGATTAGTGCCATACTAAAGAGTTCCACTAACACGTTTCCTGTAGTAATCATGCATTAGTATGACGCTAATCATACTAAAAAACAAGCCTACAGTTGCACTGAAAAAAATATATGAACTTGTTATATGTCAATTAGCATAGCATATTCCATGAATATACTTTTCTCGGGGTGGGGAAAAACATTTATTTCCTAATACTGGAGAAGGAAAAGAAGAAAATAATACCCAGCAAAGATAAATGGAAAGCACAAGAACTCATTCAATATCGGTTTGTGTTAATCCAACGAAAAATTTGCAATATTAAGTATAACATGTATTTTTAACAGCATCAAACAATGCAAAATTCGTGCTTTATTTTGCGCTAATCGACAAAGAGTTATAATTGAATTTTGATAATTTTGTGTTGCGATGCGCTACACAAATATTGGATAATCATTACGGAATGTTGCCTATGGAATTATTTATCCTGAGCTATTATTTTCACAGGTTCATCACTAATACCCATAGGCTTTGTTCCGTACCAGAATGGGTTTTGTCAACGCAAAGCAAAATGTACGTTTTTCTTTGGGATCGGCATGGAAGTTTTTATTCATTTTTTTTTTTTTTTGCGTTGCGTTACCTTTCTAATTTTAGCGAAAACTTACACGGGATGAAGTCCATATGAAATAATTTACTAAAGAAATTTAATTCTTATAGTTTGTTATTATTATTATTATTATTATTATTATTATTATTATTATTATTATTATTATTATTATTATTATTATTATTTTACGAAAAAGTTATTTTCTGCAGCTCAAGTTTATAAAATGCATGTCGTCAACAAATGCCGGTCACCGGTATGCTCAGCGAGGACGACGCGATTGGTCGTGGTCACCTGTAGTAATGGTAGAGGTGGGTAAACCCACCGATTAGAAATGAAATTGTTATGTTAGGTTGAACTTCTCGTTGTAATTGAGTGTGTGGTGAATATGGGAACCGTTCATGCAAAGGTATGCCTATAGTTGATGAAACTGTACAATAAATTTATTTTGATGATATAACCTTAATATTGATTTTTCAGCATTTTAGGTGATGATTTCATTCATCTTTGGAATGTTTTATTATTGTATGTGCTGCAATCTAAATCGTAAGTATGTTATATTTGACCCATGTGTTACGTTATAATATAAGTGCTGTCCTAGTTTACGCAATCTCAGATTTGTGAAATTCACAGAAAAAATATAGAATGTTATTTCAAAACCGGTAAATACAAATGTTCAATATACATATAGTCTAGGCATCGGGAATTTAAAAAAAAAAAAGATCTCAAGGGCAAATCATGTAATAATTTGGCATCCTATTTTTTTTTTTTTTTTTTTGAATATATCACTGATCACAAAAATGCCGGATGAAAAAAAAAACGGGGGGTAGGGGAAGTGGGAGAAAGTCGAAATTTTAGCCGTTTCTATTCACAAGAACTCTGTAACCATTTGAGCTAAAGCATCCAAACTTTTTTCATATTGTTTGTCTAATTGTCTTCTACAATTTAATTCTAGTGCATTTTTGAGCGAAATATAATAGTTTTCTTGTTATTTTTACTCGGTTTTGGTTGCGCGTGATGTCAGTTTTTTAGCCACAGAGTCTTTACAAGATAGAATTCGGAAAAATGTTTCCTCTAAAAGTTTTTCGTCATTTTATGCTCTTTCAAAAATGTATACTTATATTAGTGTAGGATTAATAGTGTCTGAGTTACAAGACTATTCTGTCATGTGCGAAACTGATCTCAGCGCTGCCCAAGTTACCGGTACTTCCCACAGATCGTAGATATATATATAATCTTGTCTGCTTGCAAGTATATAATCCTAATGATTAAGTCTGCCTATAATCTAATGAAAAATATCCATTTTTAATATCAATTGAGGGGCTTTTCGGAAAATAGCCCTGGTCAAAACACAAAATTTCTCTGAACAATGAAAAAGAAGCTTTCTCTAGTACACAGTATAAGAAACTGCAAAACTGTTTCTTTGTACGTGTCCCTGATTCCTTCTAAAACATGCTCAAACATGCAGTTTTTCATTCATTTTTCTGAAAAACAAAAAGAAAACTTGTTTCGACAAGGGTTGTTTGAACAAGATATATATATAGGGTGATTCAATAAGAATGTACCAGGCCTATATCGCAGCTAATACTGCACGTAGAGCCTTCAAAAAAAAAAAAAAAAAAAAAAAAAAATTGCATTACCAAATCGTATGTAGAGAATGCAATAAAAATAGTAGACCAGTGGCGTCTCGTAAATACCTTACCTCCAACCGGGGGTAACTTCAAAATTTAAAATGCAAAGTGGTATAACTGTTGGAATCGTTCGAAAGGATATTAAATGTCATACAACTTTTAGAGGTCAAACTTTGTCATATCCTTTCCTATTTATCTTCTAGAGGCGTTGTTGCACTCTTGTATCTGACTGTCTGCAGATACAAGTACTGACTACCTTTTCTCTCAGCTAATAATTCACATAGAGCCGTCAAACAAACAATTGAACTATCAAATCGTATGTGTAGAATGCAATAAAAATAGTAGCGACACCATTGGCGTATCGTGAATATCTCCAACGAGGATCATCTGCAAAATTTGACATGGAAACAGGGATTGGTTGCCTCCATTGAAATAAGCACACAATGGGAGAAACGTTGAGAGGAAACACGTTGGCATATTTCTTCCTCGTTGGCAGCAATACGGTTGCATTACTAGGTGAAAGTCAGATGGTGCGAGGGTTTCCCCAGTCACACCAGGCGAATGCCGGGAGGGTACGTGCAAACCATGCCCTGGCAAACAACCGCTGACGCCTTTGCAGGATTAACTCGCGGCCTAAGCCAAGGGTAGCCCAGACCCACAATGACGTGGACACGCGATGTATCATGTGTGCGTACGTACAATATGAAATATCTCCCAAATCGGGAGCATGTGTTGTGGGCTTGTTTGTCGTTGATTCGAACAGCACACTCATTTATCGTTGCCAGTGATTGTATGGTGGTACTCTTGTAGAACCAGTAGCTAACACGTACATGACCTTGCTCAAGACATAGTCTATGCGGCCTCGAACGGGCGATTGCTGCTATGTCAGACAGAGGGCAGAAACAGCGATGCTGTAGCCAAAGCAGGTAACACAAGCGTGTAGATTCCGTGAATGATTAACCTCTGCAACGAGTTAAAGTGGTCTGTGCACTGGACAAGGTGTCGTGCATTGAGTTCTATTACCCCTGTTCATTACCAGGTCGTGACGGGTCGAATACGAAACTTCCACAAGCAGTGAAACCTCTTTGATTGTGTTGATGTTTGAGTGATTGTAGTAGGAAGTGTCGGTAGTAAATAACCTTCATGCGGTATACGAATTTGGAGGCATTCCAAATGCTGATGATTTTAGGGGAATGCCGGGAAAATGATAGGGCTGCAAATCTATTATACGCTGAACGCTGTCCACAGCGACAAGCTATTTCCCACAATTTGCTGCGGAGATTAGCAGCACGACTGCGACAGACAGGCAACATGCGTGGACGCTTTGGTGTCCGGAGAAGAGTCGTACAAAATGAAGACTTTGTCATTGATGTACTTGCCACTATTGCAGTAAATCCTCATGTATCTTCGCGGCAGATCGCGCGAGATCGTGGTATCAGTCAAGGTAGTGTCCTGCGTATTCTGTGGAAATCACATTTTCACCCTACCACCTCTCTATGCATCAAGAACTAAGTGATGCGGACTGTAATTTACGGCTTCTGTTCTGCAACTGGGTGGTCAATCGCGTGAGAGAACATCCGAATTTCATTCACTTCATTTTATGGACAAATGAAGCGACATTCTGCAGTGATGGCAACGTGAATCTCCACAATGCACATTACTGGGCAGCGGAGAACCATCACTGGATAAGAGAAGTCAATCAGCAACACCGATGGCGCATTAATGTGTTTGGTGGCATTGTAGGGACTCAGGTCATTGAGCCATGGTTTTTTGCTGGTCATTTAACAGGTGCAATGTTTCGTGATTTCTTGCGACACCATCTACAGCCGCTATTAGAAAAGAAAATACCGCTCCATATATGTCAGACGCTGTGGTTTCTATTAGAGTGCTGTCCAGCCCATAATGCTGCCATGTATAGGGAAGAGCTAAATGTTCTATTTCCGCAACGCTGGATCGGAAGAGGTTCCAATTGTATGGACTTTTTTTTTTTTTTCTGGGGTCGAATTAAGGATCTTGTGTATGACAACCGACCAACTACAATTCGCAACATGCAAGACCACATTACAACCGCATTCCGGACCATCAACGTGGCTGAGTTGGCAGCTGTTGCTCACAATTACGTACAGCGAATAAATCGCTGTATTGCTGTTCGGGGACATCACTTTGAACATTTGTGAAAGCCAGGGGCCGTCGACTACACTCCGCAGAAGGTAAGCTGATTTTTTTAGCTTTTCACTCATCTTTCTCCAATGGCTTGATTGCAACGCCTCAGCTTTCTGTCCCCATGTTTTGTTCCATGCTTTGGCAACAGCACATTCGGTTCGTCTTTCTTCGTTGCAACCAATAGTTTCTTCTTTCGTTTTGTTATAGCATCGTACATTGTCCCTCATCATAGTTCTCCCCATCCACTGCGCTTCTGTCGCAGCCAAACGGAAACCACTCTCTTCATATATTGCGTATGTCATTGGTTCCCTATTTAGAGCTTATTCAACAGCAGCAAATGTACCTCTGTTTGCTGTTACAGTATGTATCCTTCCCCCGTCTTGGTCTCTTGCTGAAGCCATTGTTGTCGCCACTTACACGGTGTGATTTCGCGTATGTACAATTGTACGTCCCGTTCGTTTCAGGCCAGTATTTACTCTTCCCTTTGGTTCCGCATGCTGAAACCCTCGCATCATCTGACTTTGACCTCGTAATGCGATCGTCTTGCTGCCACAGAGGAAGAAATATGTCAACGTTTTCCTCTCGACGTTTCTCCCATTGTGCGCTTGTTTCAATGGAGACACAACCATCCCCTGTTTCCATGTAAAATTTTGCAGATGATCCTCTTTGGGGATATTCACGATACGCCACTGGTGTCGCTACTATTTTTATTGCATTCTACACATACGATTTGGTAGTTCAATTGTTTGTTTGACGGCTCTATGTGCATTATTAGCTGCGATATAGGCTTAGTACGTTCTTATTGAGTCACCCTATATATATATATATATATATATATATATATTACCACCTTTCACTCTTAATACTTATTGTAACGGTAAGAGAAAAGCAATAAGATATGTCAATAACACATTTTATAAATGATCAGCTTTTAAACTGTTAAATCTTGTTTACAGAAGAAGCACTTGCCTATTATTAAGATTATGTACAGTTGCTATAATACAATAAATCTATAGAAGGAATTTATATACTTAAGTAATCTCTACACAAGAGAACAAATTATTTGATTTCTAGAATTAGTTCTCAATAATGTTATTCCACTCTTATATAAAGGTAACCAAGAAAGTTCTGTCGCTTTTTCACCCATCCGTTTTGAACATCGATATGTCTCCTAAGACTTACCTGGAAGATCAGAAATAATCTCCGTCAACATCTACGACCTCATGCCAACGTCCTGGAAGGCCATGGATTCGATCGCGGTAGAACTTGGAGAGCCGTGAAGCGAAGAATGTATCAAGTGAATTTCGCACCTCTAGTAGGGATTTGAACTGTCGTTCTTTAAGGTGATTGTCCAAGGAATGGAACAGCTGATAATCGGACGGTGCAATGTCCCAGCAGTATGGCGGATGCAATAGTGTTTCCCATCCAAGACGTAAAATGGTGTCCCGGGTAATTCTAGCCACGTAGGGCTTAGTGTTATCCTATGATAGGAAGACCCCTTTGCAATTCAGAAGTGCTGGCTCCAGAGTTTTGAGTTTTTCTTGAACACGGCTCAACTGCTGACAGTAGACAGTCGCATTGATGCCCTGACCAGCAGGTTGCAGTTCGCGGTGCACGATGTTGCGAGCAGTACACCAAACACACAGGAGGGCCTTCTTCTGGTGCAGTGTTGGTTTCGGCTGACTTGAAAACCGTTTATGGGATGCTAACCAATGATGACGGCGCCGTGGAGCTTCGTACAGGCCCCACTTTTCATCGCATGTCAACACCCTGTCCAGAAATGGTTTCTTCCTCAGACGAGATTGCAAGGAAACACAGGTGTCTGCAAGCGTTGCCTTCTGGCCCGGAGTTAAATTATGTGGGACCCATAGACCATACTTGTAGTGCATCCCAAGTTGATGGAAGTGCTACCGAATGTTTTTTCGACTCACGCTGGATTGTAGCCTCAGGTTCTCACATGCGGCGACTGTTCGCCCCAATCGCTGCCTGACGATTTTCATTTTGTACATGTGTTTGTCTTCTGGCAAGTAGTGCGTCTTCGAGTGTCACCATCCTTAAACTTGTTAGACAACCACTGCACTGTCCGCGTAGTCACGACACCATCACCAAAGGCCTGGCAAATCTTCCGCCCCGCTGCAGCGGCGTTTGACCCCAGTTTGAACTCGTACAGCATACACGCTCTTATGGCGCTCTGTGGAGGTCTCTGATCACACTGTCCTTACGCAAGTTCACGGTGTAACTGAACTGTCTCAACCAGGTTGTATGTTGGATATACCCACGCCACCAACTGGCCTTCGCCATATTTCTAACTCACAGTGTGAGGGCCAATTGAACACAGGACCTCAAAAAAAAAAAAAAAAAAAAAAAAAAAAAAAAAAAAAAAAAAAAGACAGAACTTTCTTGGTTACCTTTATATTTCAAAAAAGATAAACAAATTTGTGATGTTTTTAACGCACCATTCAGTCTTCATCACTCAGTTCATTAACTGATTGAATTTTTATACTCGCTCGGAGCTCCACAAAACTGCACATTGGAGTGCACAAAAAACCGCGATTCTCACATTTGCATTTCAAACTTACACACTCAAGTTTCTGACAGTTACACATTGTAATCTCTAAAGATGCCATGGGAATATCTTCGAGTGTTTTCAAAACTGGCTTGAGAATATGGTACTCAGAGTACCATCCGGAGCCTTCTGGCCTTGGTAAATCAATCTCACACTTATCCCCAATTCTCAAATAGCTGTTTGTTAATAAGATCTCTTTATATGTTGTTACAGTGCATCACTAGTTGGAGGAAATCTCTCCAGGCTGCATTTTCCTAAAAGTAGGAGGCTAGCTTCATCACAGATCTTCGCATTAACCTTGAGGAGCTTTGTGAAAAACAGTTCTGCAGATTCAATAGCGCTTGCTGATAAAGGAATCTGTCCTAAGGAAAATAAAAGGTCAGTTTTCTGACATGAGGAAGTAGACAGTTCTTGATTTTTTTATGTTGCAACTGGATATGACGTTATGTCGCATCTAAGTGGAGCGTGATAAGCCATTACCTCTCTTCTCATTCTCAGATAACTGGTGGCAAAGGTGATGAACTGGAATAAACCTTCTTTTCTTTGAAATCTCGCCATCACTTACAATTCTTTAAAAGAAATTCTGTCTGATAATTGTGTATCAACAGCAGGAATACATCGGTGTGTCTACTCATCACAAATATTCTTTTTGAATTGTAATTCAGAGCATAAAGTATCATTTTAGAATCTACTTTTCCATGCTTCCCTTCAAGATTTTGAACATCGTTCTCGAAGTTTGACTTAACTGTTTTTCACAAAGCTCCTCAAGGTTAATGCGAAGATCTGTGATGAAGCTAGCCTCTTATTTTTAGAGAAATGCAGCCTGGAGAGATTATCTCTAACTATTGATGCTCTGAAACAACATATAAAGAGATCCCATTAACATACAGCAATTTAGGAAATGCTGATAAGTATGAGATTGATCTACCAAGGCCAGAAGACGCCGGATGGTACTTTGAGGACCAAATTCTGAGACCAGTTTTGAAAACACTCGAAGATATTTCCGAAGCTTCTTTACGGATTACCATGTGTAGCTGTCAAATTTGAGTGTGTAAGTTTGAAATGGAAATGTAAGAATCGCGGTTTCTTGTGCACTCCAAGGTGTAATTGTCCGAACGAGTGTAAAAATTCAATATCAGTTAATGAACAGAGTGATGAAGAGGACTGAATGATGCATTAAAGGCATCACAAATTTCTTTATCGTTTAGGATATAGAGCTCCTTCGTGGCTAAGCGGTTAGCGTATGCGCCTATGGCGTAGGAGACCCGGGTTCGATTCCCGGCGGGAGCTCACGGTGTTCGGATTCCACGTTAATTAGTAGGTCCATGTCTCACATAACCTCACTGCTGAACGGGACGTTAAACTCAAAGAATCCAATCCAATCGTTTAGGATATAAGAGTGGCATAACATTATTCAGAACTAATTCCAGAAATCAAATAATTTGTTCTTTTGTGTAGAGATTTCTTAAGCATAGTTTCCTTCTATTACGTTTCTTATTATAGATTTATTGTATTATAGCAACTATTCACAATCTTAATAATAGGCAAGTACTTCTTATGTAAATAAGATTTAACAGTTCAAGCCTTAAAAATCGTGGATGGAAAATTGTTCATGATTCTTTCTTGAAGGCAATTTTGAAATCTGGTTCCTACTCTGTTAAGCTTAGTATCATTGTAGAACATAAATCGAAGGACTTGTAGCAAAAACAGCCCTTGTCGAAACAAGATTTTTTTCAGAAAAATGAATGAAAAACTGCATGTATGTGCATGTTTTAGAAGGTATCAGGGACACGTACAAAGAAACAGTTTTGCAGTTTCTTATACTGTGTACTAGAGAAAGCTTTCTTTTCATTGTTCAGAGAAATTTTGTTTTGACCAGGGTTATTTTCAAAAAGCCTCTCAACTGGTATTAAAAATGGGTTATTTTTAATTAGATTATAGACAGACTTATATCATCAGGATTATATATTTGCAGACAGACAAGATTATATATATATATATATATATATATATATATATATATATATATATGTATGTATATGAATATATGATTATATATATATGAATAATAATCATCAGCTGCTAATATCTACGATTTGTGGGAAGTACCGGTAACTCTTGGGCCCCACTGTGATCAGTTTCGCACATGACAGAATAAAGTCTCTTATAACTCAGGCACTATTAGTCCTACACAAATATAAGTATACATTTTTTGAAAGAGCATAAAATGACGAAACTTTTAGAGGAAACATTTTTCCGAATTCCATCTTGTAAAGAATCTGTGGCTAAAAAACTGACGTCACGCACAACCAAAACTGAGTAAAAATGAAAATAACGAGAAAACCATTATATTTAGCTCAAAGATGCACTACAGTTAAATTGTAGAAGACAATTAGACAAATAAAACCAAGTTTGCTTGCTCTAGCTCCAATGTTTACGGAGTTATAGTGAATAACAGAATTGGCTAAAATTTCGGCTTTCTCCCCCTTCTGTCCCGTGAGCTATTTTTTTTTTTTTGGCATCCGGCATTTTTGTGATCAGTGATGAGTATATATTCAAAAAATATCGGATGTCAAATTGTTACATGATTTGACCTTGAACTCGAAAAGGAGAGTACTTTTGTCAAGTTAATGCCTAGACTAATAGGAATGTTCTTACCTCTGATATCCTTAATAATGTTTTAAAATGTGATTGGATTGTATGCATGCTTTCAAACCATATAATAGTCCATAAGGAAACCATGAAGAACTGAATTCGATGTTCGTGCAGCGTTTTTTGGTTCGTAACGATAAGTTCTCCGACATGTTAGGCATGTAGTTAACATGAGTAAACCGTGTTTCCATCATTCTCGCTTCAACACGTTCACACAAGTCGCTAACGTGTTTGCTCCCTACGGATGCGCTGCTGCATATCCTTCCCTAATGGTACGTTTGAGCAGATACGCTGTACGCAATCCACATATTTTACCGTAAGATAAAACTTCTGTCGAGAATTCTTTCTGTACACAATCCTCTTATGCCTTTAGCATAATCAACACATTTAATACGGTCCTTACTGTAATAGGACTTTTCCATTGTTATTCACACAAACACTGTAATTAGTGCACTACAATATCATGTTACCAGTGATAACAATTTTCATGGTTCCAGAGAACACTAGGACGATGTTCGCGACTTCGAATCACGCAACAAACTGTTTCGTGGTTGCAGCAGAACTTCTTGAACAAGTTGGAGCTTGATGCATAGAGTTACGAGAGGTTCTGCAATAATAATAATAAAAAAAGATTTCTTCTTCTTCTTCTTATTATTATTATTATTATTACAACTTTCACAAACGTAGTTTTTATTCGACATTTTGGTTTTACTAATGATGGTAAACATCAAGTGAAATTAACACTTCACGTTGCAAACTATCAATAACGCACGAAATAAAACCTTTTAATGAAAAACATGTAAGTTTTCGAAAACTGTGGTGACGTGAGGAAAATTGTGCTTCATGTGATGTTTATAATCATTAATGAATACCACGTAGTATCATTTGGAAACAAAAGCTTACCAAGTTGGCAACACTGCCAATCGAATTGCATCGCCCATACACATGTAAAAATCATAATATTGATGCAAATCAACTTTCTGAATTTCATCATAACTTTAGCGCATAGTTTTTGATTTAACGCGAAATATATATAATCTTCCATTGTCGCGAGCCGATTTTGGGTCCTGTGTTGGAACCCGTGTAACTCGAAAACGAAGCGCAATTCGACTGATGTTTATAGGAACTATTCTACTTGATTTGATGTCAGGATTCAGCTCTCAAAATTTTCATACTACCTTTCAAATCGCCGTGTGTAAAGGACTTAAATGCTCATCGGAAATATTTACATTTCAAGTACAAAAATCGAAATTTCAGTAATTAATTGCGAACGTTAGGGGCTGCAGCCGCATGAACGGTTAACGGATGTTATATACTTGTAGTTGTACAATAGTTGTAAAAAATTCAGATTTTTAAATGGTGAGGTTTTGACAAAATGGCGTCCAAATATGGCGTCTTAATGAAATTTTCAGCTTTTCATCATAGTATAACGTAGGATGTAATAACCAGAGATGTAAGTCCTTTACATTTTTAATAGACCTTATCTAGTAGATTTCGATGCTAGAAACAAATGGTTCATATGACTCGTGAGGACAGAAATAAAAGTGTTTTGAAGTTAGAAAAATTTTCACCAAAGTTGAGAACATTGTGAGTGAATTGTGCGATTCCTATTGGACCAACAGACGAATTTTTCCCTTCCACCGAAACATACTACTTTATATTCCTCCTACGATTGCGATTATGTTACTAAGTGCACTCGTTTCTCTACAATAAAACTTCTAATTTGACATGTTTTTCAGTTTTTCGAGCAATCCGAGAGGAGCGCAGCCATTTTGGAAGGCTGTATGCCGAAGGAGATTTTTTTCAGCAAAAACAAAAAATACTAATAATATTGCATGTAGGTCCCATATGAAAAAAAAAAAAAAAAAAAAAAACGAATGAAACCTAATACTATGATGGGGACCAATTTTTTCCATTCCAGGTCAAGTGAGTTTGTGTGAACAACATCGCATTCGTTTTTTTTTTTTTTTTCTAGAGGTCTTCCCCTTTTTTTTCTTAATTCCCATTCTACGAATTAAATCATATACATCCCCTTCCATTAATCACTCGTCTCCTTTATCCTATAGAGTATATGCGTGGGGCGTAAAACTGAATTATTATATTTCATGCTGTTGTCACTGTACCAAACACTCGCGGCAGATATCTACTGCCAGCAGTTGGAATGTCTACGGGCTGCATTGTTAGAGTAATGTCATCTGTGCTAAGTTTGCGGAATTTGGGTGGGAAAAACTTCCCCACGTAGGGTGTGTACCGGACCTTAAATAACAAAGTTCAATCGTTTTCTTATGCATCATAATAATTTTCCTGGCAAGACTGTACGTGATTCCGAAGCTATACAACACACAAAGTCTAGGTTCTTTGCATCATAGTCCACTAACTTCTATCTGCAGTAGATTTAACAACTGATTGATATCTTCACAGGATTGCGGAAATAAGAAACTACTGTGATGCCTGACAATTGCATTTATGGAATTTTTTCTGGTGTTTGTTTCATTAATAGTAAACGGTATTACTTATGTGATAACCCTGTACCACTACTATTTTCGAAAAATTTGACAAGTAGAGGGGAGTTTTACAGTCACGAGATGTTACGTTGAGAAAATACGTAATTCAGATAAGACATGTTCATGAAATTTTCAGGACAAGAGCAAATTATCAGGAATTATTCTAACTAGATATCCTGTAACAAGTGAATTGTTAGTTTACAGTAAAATATTTTTATTCTCTCTTTTAGGAAAATGTTAAGGAAAATCAAAGTGACAGTGGACAGTTGCATTTGGAGGGAGTTAAGGTAAGTAATATTATGTTACTTTGTAGGTTTGCAATGTTGAGGATTTCGTTCCCTTGATGATTAAGGTACTACGAAACCATCTGTAATAACAAAAAGGGGGACCGCGTGCGCTCACATCTGGCACGTTGGGTCCCTGGTGCCATCTCGGTTCCGTCTAAGTGGGTTTTGTGGTTGACAAACACCTTGCTCGTATTTTTTTCGAGGGAAGGGAGGGGGGGGGGCGGATGAGCCTCTTTCGTTTCGCCCCGCTTTCGTAATTCCATCATCATCCATCCCACCATTACCATCTCCCTTATGCCTCGGGGCATAAATATGGGAAGTTAAACTAATAATAATAATAATAATAATAATAATAATAATGTTTGGTGCATATGAATATCATATATGATGCTCAAGAATCTGGTTGAGCAACATCTATGGTGATCATGGCCCCACAGAGAAAAAAGGTGAGCACCAGATAAAATGCTCATGGCAGTGAACCTGTTAATCAACTGTATCGTGTCTTTTACTGTGAAGATTATGAGAAGGCATTTTATGTACAATATTGGAATTTTACAAGTAGTATGTGCATCACCGTTAAGATTTTATAAGTCATTTTTAGGAGTATGTGAGGTGTTCTTAGATGAGAGGATCTACAATGGAATTAGCATAGGAGTGCAAGAAGTTAGAGACTACTGAAGTTATTTAATGAAGATTTACTTTTTGTACGGATACAAGATTAGTATTATTTTCATTTAGCAATAAATACCGATATAACCTGCAACTTAACAATGTATATTTTTCATACCGGTACAATATATAATTAAGTAATTATTTCAGCAGAATAAAAACTATGAATTGTAATTAGATTCGCAAGGAACGTCATTTTTTCAGCGCTATAAAAATTCGTTTTCTCGAAAAGCACCAAAATGAGAATTTACTCTCAAGCATGTTATTTTAATAATAATAATAATAATAATAATAATAATAATAATAATAATAATAAAAGACTTAATCGTAATTTTGGGCTACAGCTCATTAACCATGCTAAATACTGTCATTTGATCAGTGTATCCTTCGTGTTAATAGGTAGCGTGGTTATCGCACAGCGTGAAGTTTTAGATGTATTCTCACTGATATCATTACGTTTAGCTCGATGAGATCTGTTGATTGCTGTATGTCTCATTTTTAGACAAATTATTTATTTATTTATTTATTTTATTTATTTATTTATTTATTTATTTATTTATTATTTTATTTTATTTTATTTTTTTTTTTTGGAATTTGTTATACAGTGTCTGGTATATGCTGTCCTAAAAAGTTACTTCCTTTTTAACGAAGTACACCAATTGGGAGTTTGTATTATTATTATTATTATTATTATTATTATTATTATTATTATTATTATTATTATTATTATTATTATTATTATTTCAGTTTAATGTGGGAGAAGGTGAACAACAAGTGACCCCAGTAGGATGCCAAAAGTACACAAAGACCTCGTATTTTGTGTTCAACCGAAGGTCATCGATAAGTTTTTTGCTTGAGGCGTTCATGTATTTTTAGGAGAATTTGCTTATTCTTCAAGGACATATAAAGGAACCTTTAAAATAACTTGATGTTTTGATTATCCCCTTCCCCCACCAAATTCCACATTGAAATGTAATTTTAAAAACATCAAAGATAAACCATGTGTGAAATAGTGTACCTTCAATTAAGTTTCCCACAACTCAGTTGTGCAGAAAGTGCGTGATTCGATCGCAGGACATACGAGTTTGTGGTACACATCGCGTTCTTCGGTTTCCTCATTTTCCTCCATTATCTTAGTTTCACCATCTGTTCAATGATTACTTGTGTTCATAATTTCCTATAGCTCACAGGGTAATACGTACATTATACCATACTAAAGATTTAATTTAATTTCGTTTTCTGGCAACACTTGGAAGATGGAGTACGCACTAAGTGGCTATTCTCCATGAAGTCTTAAAAATTTTTGCATGGTGTGGCATTTAACTATGGCATTAAAGAATGGTGTAAAAGCATCAAATAACAATTTGGATCTAAATATTAAAGATTAAAAAAAAAAAAGGAAAGAAAGAAAGAAAGGAAAAGAAAATCTGTCCAAGTAAGCAAAATTTGGAATACTTTTGTTCTATTTCAGCGATAGAGATTATGACGAGTCCAATAATTCTACATAACATTCGAACTCTTTTGATTCTTTTATCTGAGACTTTGCCATCTGTACTAAAATTGAGACCACCGATAAATAACATAATATAAAAATGTTTTTTAAAAATAATGTAGTTACGACGGGGCTCAGGAGAAAGGGAAATTAATGAAAATTAGAAACATTTTAGGTAGTTAGTAGGTAGTAAATTGATTGGCTGAATATAATGCAGACTGTTTTATATGAACAAATTTTCCACTAAAAATATCGATATCGTTCATAAAACGTACGAGATTGGTACCAAAATGCCGTTTTTCCATTTTTACCACAATTTTTATTTATTTTTTAATTTTTCTTTACTTATTTATTTTTTGTGATCAGTTCAACATAATCTTACACTTGAACATGCCATTGTAACCTTTTTACTGAGCCATCAAAGGAGTCAAGAAGTCCTTTTGAAGGACTTGTTTTTGGCATTAAAAAATGTCACTTATGAGAATATTTCTGATTGTAAAGAGTCTGCCCCACAATGAATTCTTCAAATTTGACCCTGCTCATTTGACGTGAGCACTATACCACCAAGGCAGCATGCGCCCAATATTTGAATTATTATTTCTCTATAGCAATGCTTCTCAAACAAGCTTCTTTTGAATTTTATTAATCAGAATGTTCTAGGAACCACCCGATTCTTGTTTCCTTTGCAAATTGTATAATATCTTAATACCAGTATGCTGTATTTTTAAAATAATAATTAAAATTAAAAATATAGAATTTTAAAGTAGAAATTCAAATAAAATTAATTAAAATTACCTTAATTTTATGTGTTGTTTCGTATTAGTAGATTTTTTAAATCATTGAAGACCTTCCATTGAAAGACGCAAGCTTATATAATTTCCAGACTTTTGTTGAGACTTCCAGTTATAATGTGCGATCTACAGATCACTTGGATCATATTTTTACATCTTTTTTGGACTAATGTTCAGTCTGAAAGCACCGTAAAGACAGTCCATGAGGACCACTTATGGTTAGCGGACTACAGTTTGAAAAACGCTGCTCTAGAGTCGTGATTTCCTATATATATATTTTTAATACTGATAACATACTTTACTGAACGCTTACGACATCGTGACACATTTGTTTGATTTATTATTAATAATATAAATAATAATAGTGTAAAAAACTATAAAGTAGTGACTGTGTAGTACTGAGCATTGTGTGTGCTGCTGGAGGCAACTCGTACTTCCTATCTCAAAATTGATTTTAACTAATTATTAAGTGCGTCATAGTGTTTAAATTCTAAAACTTGCGCGACACACAGATTAGGAATCACTGCTCTAAAGTATTAATCGTTAATAACAGTGTAACTGTTCTGAACAGTGAACAGCTATCATCTTATGTGTTTGATTTTACAGGCTCGAGTTGATAAGGTCCATGTTGATGGTTTAGGAAGAACAAAGGATGACGTCATAACTTCTAGGATTAAAGAGTTGTTCCAGGCTCGAGATTTCAATGAGGTAAGCTCCAGAAACATTAACCATCGTAATTCTAGTTAATATTTAGGTTTTCAATTTTTCGTAAGTATACAGTAGTTATTATTAATACAGAAATTTCAAGAAGTACTTGTTTCCGAAATGCTTGTATTCCTATTGAATTTGTTTTTTTCTGTGATATGTTATCATTACTTGCAAAGTTTGTCACCTATCTGGGAATTTCCAATGAGGAACAGAAACCTACTATGATATTGGATATAGGAGTAGGGTGCGTATAAAATTAGAAACCAGTTACAGAGCAGAGTATATTGGAGGCGATATCGTGTTAAAATAATGAAATACACACATTAAGCTATTGGTATAATTAACTTAGCTTTTGATTTCTGTTTTAAGACACTAATAATTTTTGTTTCTTAGTTTTTTCAGTACTGTTAAATTGTTTGGACATGTGTTCTAATGCGTTCAGTGATTATAATTATGTTTTTCTGAAACATTATTTAAAACTTGTTGCAATCACTTCGAAAGAAAAAAGTATTGGTCCCTTCATGTATTTACATAATGTAATTGCATATTTATATGTCATGAAACACAAAATCGATATATATAATTTAATAAAAAACTCCATACTCCTTAGCTGTCGTTTTTGCTGTCGACAGACAGACGGACGAACAGAGCCGTTCTTTGACTTCCGATACTTATGCATAGCATAGTTTGGAAACCTAAAAGTTAGGGGAAAATAAGAAACAACGATAGACTTGACAGAGGCAAGCTGAAAAACAGAAATTCAAGAAAGTTTCTTGAAGAAGACAGTACATAACACAAGAACTAACGAAGAAAGAAATTAACAAGAAATCGTTATACATAAAAATGGCCTGTTTACTTTCGCAAAGGAAGTATTAGAGGTCACGAGTTTAAAATAGCAAAGAAAGAATGAATTATTCTAGAATTAATGAGAGAAGGAACAAAAGTAAAGAATATCAATAACACCGATGCTAAAAGGAAGTACAAAACAGTGAGAAATCAGATCAGTTGAAAATGCCGACTTTCTAGGAATATGTAAGACGAGAATGTGAGGAAGTTGAAAAGGGTGTGGACAGGGAAAATAGCTATGGCTTGTAAGAATATTAAGAGGAATTTCAAACCGCGAATACCAAAGACCAGTGTAATAAAGCATAAAAAGGAAGATCCATGACTGAAACTGGAAGTCAAGTAAAAACAGATGGAATATTAAGAAAGACTGTACAGAAACAACAGCCAATTAGAGGAACTGGAAAACATAGCGGAGGTAAAAAGAAGAGACTAGAAAAGGCTTCATACTCAGATCATGATTTGAGAAAACAATTCAAGATTTAAAACATGGGAAAGCTCTAGTTGGAGAGGAGATATCATCAGAAAACATTCAAAGTGCCAGACAGGAAGTTCTGGACTGGCTGTTGAAATTAATTAACAACATTTATGAAAAAGGGAAGGTTCCACCAGCCTTCAGAAGAGCAGGATAATGGCAATACTACAAACAGTAGGTGCTGAGAAATGCGAGAATCACAGAATGATAGTTTTGCTTACTCACGCTTCAAAAGTCTCGACAAAAATATTAGAAGATTGAAAACCAATATAGAAGTACCAACAGAGGACCAGTTTGTTTTCAGGAAAAATATCGAAACGCAAGAAGCAATACCTACATTAGGAGAATTTATAGAGGAAAGAATTACGGTGGGAAAAGCAACTTACGTAGCATTTGATAACTTGGAGAAAGCGTTTGATATTGGAGGATGGAACAAATAGCTCAACATTCTGAAGGGATCAGCAACAAACTCTAAGGAGCAAAAAATAATATATAACTATACAAAGAACAGAAGGGAGCGATTAGAGGTAGAAGGAAAGAAGGGAAAAGCAACAGTTGAGAAAGGGGTCATTGTAACCAATTCTGTTTAATCTCTACACTGAAGCAGCAATAAGAGAAATTAAGGGCACGCACAGAGTAAGAATAACTGTTCATAGACAGAAAATACACACACGTTGATTTGCGGACAATATCGTACTGTTGACAAACAGTGAGAACAAGTTAGAGGCGGTTCTAAACGGAATGCAAATACTTAGCAGCAGATTCAGTATGAAGATCAATAAGGGGAAAACAAAAGTTACGATATGCGCAAGAAAAGAAGAAAAAAAAAATATCAAAATAGATCAATTGGTGTAAGAAGCGGGGGAATTCTGTTACTTAGGAAGTATGGTAGATGGAAATAAGATGTACAAACGGAATAGTTCAAAGAAAAAGGCATTGGAAGAAAAAGAGAAGCTTCTAACTAAAAACAACGACAGAGAACGTAAGAAAAGCCTGGTGGAGTGTGGCGGTGTATGAATGAATGTGAGGCATGGACTGTTGGAGAAGAGGTAAAGCGTAGAATGGAAGCTTCGAAATGTGAATCGAAGGTATCGAATGAAAGAATATTGGGAATGGCGGGATATAAAGGAGTATGCTGAAGAATATTTTGGAAAGAAGAGACAGGATAATTGGACACGTTATGAGATACGGAAGAATTACGCTTTTACCAATGGAGGGAATACCAGAAGGAATATATATATATATATATATATATATATATATATATATATATATATAGAGAGAGAGAGAGAGAGAGAGAGAGAGAGAGGAAGACGACGATTAAAATATACAAATCAGGTAATATAAAATGTAGGGGGAAAAATAAAGGAAATGAAAAGTTTCTCTGGATAGGGAAGGACGGAAAGCTACGTCAAACCAATCGAGTGATTGTTGACCTAAGAACAAGAAGTTGAACAATACTCCATGAAGATGATTGAATAGAGATAGAAACATGTGATAATCTGAAGACTATGTAGTAAAGAAATAATTAAACTGCGAGTAGCCTGTGTTGAATGAGTAAACAGTTGAGGATAGTGAAACGCTGGAGTTTGTCTTTTTTTTCGAGTGGATTCATGCAGATCTTGTAGGTGAGGTCTTCTATCAAGCTCATTGAATTCGGCAGATCATCCGGAAGTGGAGAGTCTGTGAGGTTAAATTTCTCCTCTGTGACGCGTCAAGACTATCTCCTTTCCCGTACACAACATAAACATCACGAAAAGATTTGAAAGCGAAGTGAATGTGAATAAATTCATATTTATCTACTTAGCGCTCCGTAGCTCCGTTGTTAGTGCCTAAAACAGAAATTCCAAATGAAGTTTCAAAAGCGAAGCACAGAAGTGTATATATGTAAACTACTATAAAGTTCTTTACGTATTACCTAAATACGGTTTTAAAGAAATAAAAGAAAAACGGAAGAATTTATCTAACAGACCAATAATTTCTTGTTCACTTATTTTCCATGTGATGTTTGGTGTTACACTAAATTCGGTGTCTCAATCTTTTCAGCGTTTGGTGTGATAAAGTCAATAACAAATACTTGTAGTTACTTTTCTAAGATCATAAGCAGAAACACTTGTGAAATTTGATATTATTTTTAATTACTTATATTTTCAGGTTATATATAAGGCTCAGAAAGTTCGAGCAAAGTTGGAGAGTTTGGGAATTTTTCGAAATGTGGGAATTTATATTGACACAAGTTCAGGGCCTGATTCTTCACCCGATGGATTAGAGGTATGTATGCGTACACTGTGTGCCTTTACGTGCTAAAAATACTTAAATTTAAACGCAGCGTCAATTGAGTTTATCAAGTGCAAAACTTGCCTTATCAAAATTGAAAACATGAAATATGCTTGGGACTGAATAGATTTTTGTGTTCTCTATTTATATATATATCGAAAAACAACTGTGGAAGTTTAATACTGTAACTAGCTGAACCTGCGCTCTCTACACAGCGCATCTTTCACATATGAGCATGAATCTCCTTGTCATTCTTCACATCTGTACATGTCCTTTTACAGACGCAAGTGAAAGACGTCTTGATAAAAATTGGCAAGGGGAGATTTTTTTCGATTACTTTTTCAATATCTCGCGCCGTTTGCAAGATACGAGCCTACTTCCAGTTGGAATTTCTAAGACATGTATGATAAGTGTTTTCTTTCTTCTTGCATGCAGTATGTAATAAACAAATACATTACATGCACAATTAATTATGATGTAGTGTTAGTGTTAATTGGGCAAAACACTCCAAAAAATAAAGATCCTTAGCCTGGAGAAATGGTTATCCTTCGCTTTTCATCATCATCATTTGGCCGTAAAAACAAACGTCTGAGATAGGCAACCCCTATGTACAAATAAATGGTGTTGGAATGTATACTCATAGGATATGATGCTTTACTTTTTTAAAATTTCAACACTTCCAGTGTACCCCTAAAAATGTAATAAAGAAATAACGGCCACGTTTTTTTTTCTTTTTTTTTTCCTAAATATTCAACCTAGAGCTGGACAATCTACACAAAATTTCGAATTGATCAGTGAAAACGGCACGTTTCTAGCATTTGTGGTTTTCGATATCTCATTATCGAAAGGATTGGAGACAAACATATAAACCTAGCATTTAATATATAGATACTGTAATACTTGCCAAGTACGTTGTTCTCTTGCAAGAGTAATCATTGCAGGGGAGTTTTGTCTCTTCTATACAACCTCCAGGTAAATAAGACGAGTTTTTCACTTAAGGACTCAGTTCACCGGGCTGCATAGGGAAAAATCTATTATTTCGGATAGATTATATTTCCTATTCTTGCACAATTTGTTACGTGCATTTCTGTTCACGAAAATCGTAGACTATCTTCCAGAAACTGTGTGTGGAAAAATGACCCTAAATCCTTACCAATTTCCTTTAGGTCTGGATCATTGTCACTGAATTTTTGCCATAGTCATGGGTGGAAATTGAACGATAATATTGTAGTATGCATATGAAAATTTTGTTGTAGATAAACCAAATTGGTACGATACAGGGAATTCTGGTAGTTTTAAGTTCCAAATTTGATACATTATTTATATTTTTAATCTAGAACGATTTAAAAAGCAATGAGAGTAGGGGAAATGTCGTAGCTACAAATAGAATACAATGATTAACCAGATACTTTATGCGATTTGTTAAATTAAATTATTGGTCCGGATTTTTATCATGTCACTTCCAGTAAAATGTGTATTCTAAGGGGAGAGAAGCTTCAAAATTAATGCCAAAAATAGAATATTACAGAAGCCTCTCAAGTTAGCGAAATTTAACTCGGTGTATAAGCTCATTATTAAAAATAAGTTAATATTTACCCTTTGCCTTTATGAAAATTCGGTGTTTAAGAAAGGGATAATTTTTATAACTTGTTTCTTCACATTCAAGTTGACGTTATGTGTGTCATCGGGGAAACGACTGAACCACTTGAACATAGTACTATTCTCAGGAATCGGCTATTTATCATTCAGTTTTATTAAACTGAGTGCTCTCATTGTATGGGAGAAATAGAGTATCTCACTAGCCTCTCAAGTTTGATAGCTGAAAGTCAGTATACAAACTCGTTATGAAAAATTAGTTGACACATGTCCCAGCACTTTTGAAAATAACACCTCTAAATGGAGAAGTAGGCAATGCGATATTTTAATTTCCTATTTTGTATTCATAAAATGGCCAGAGTAAGGACCATTAAAAAAAAAAGAAAAAAGAAAAAAAAAATAACTTTTGAATATAGTTAATACTTGAGTCAACTTGAGCTTTATCATTTCACTTCGATTTAAATGCATATAGCAAGGGGGCGAAAGAGTTTAAATATACGTTTCAATTTTTTTTCCGTAAAAGGCCCCCTATCCGCCCCGAAGAATGGGCTTTTGCTTTTCGGCTAGTAAAATATGTATGACAAAAAATTATCCAGTTTTTTACACCCAAAAATTAAAGAACATGCTTTAAATTGATGTTCTTGAAGTTACTTTGTCCGGAATAGTACTCCCAAAATATTGAAATAAACTCCCACTTCTGTCTTCGACGTGAACTGAGTCCTTTGGCGAAAGTTCAGGATTGAAGTTGGGAAGTAGAGTAACTTTTTTTTTTAAGTCAAGTTCGTTATATATAAACGATAAAAACTGCCACCTGCTTTTGTTTTCGTAAAAAGATAGTGTACTGTCGAGGTACGTATGTGTACTGAGGAGAAATAGCTAGCAGACAATATGCCACAAATGCCTCTTCGCTTAGAATATAGTTATAATAATTGTAACCCCAATCTTTTTCTTCCCGTCTCTTTTTCATTCTTTATAAGGAATATATATATACATACATATATAACGCTGAACCACATGTCTCATTATTTTAAATAGTAAGTCTATATACCTAATTTCATGTCTGTACTGAGATTCGTCCCGTCGAATTTCCATGTCAAATGGTATGCACTGCCAAAATTTCAAATTTCTAGCTTAAGCGGTTTGGCGTGTGTTTATATCAGTCAGTCAGTCAGTCACTCACTCAGGACTACTACTTTTATGTAGCAAGATTAAGACCAAAAAGTCATATTTTATTTTTATTTTATTTTATTTTATTTTTTTATGTGAAGTATCTTTTATTTTGTCAAACACAGTGTGCTTGACTAACACGCGCATCAGGGAAAGTAATTGAAAAATAAAGCGCCAATTGATGGTATATTAAGCCCTCACGACATTCACTGAAAATAACTAAAAGCATTTTTAGGAAACTTCAGTTAGTCAAATGGATTAACCGGAAGGGACTTGACCGGAGTTCTTCGTACCAGACTACTTGTCGATGATAAGTCAATACAAAATTATGTAAGTATGTACAAAAAATTCAACTCATTACTGTACTTGTCAGAGTACATTCATTAACTCATCTTCTTATCTTTTGGTTTGTATTCTTCCGGTAGATCCTCATGGATATTGTATACCTATTTAGTAACATTTGTGAAACCTCTTTGACCTCGAAGAAAAGTAGCAAAATAAATATGTAATATTAAATAGAAAGAGACTACGTGTATTACCTAGGTATAAATGAGAAGAGTGAAAATACAAATGTTCCAATGATGTTGGTGCTCTAATGATCTGAGAGTGGAGACTTAAAATATTGTAAGATCATCGCGGTATGTTGTTGCGTATAAGTCCGGAATGACCATGTTCTGATAACAATATACGCATCTGACTGAAATTACAATCTTAGAACTTTCTTCCAGAGTTCTCGTCATTTTCATCAAGGAAATGTCAGAAGTAAAAGGAGAGTCTGAACTTGGAAAGAGTTTCGTCGTGAGACGTCATCCGTAGAGCAATTAGCGGAAGGATACGACTTGCTCCAAAAATTGAACTCTAAATCCTTTACGTACAAGAGAAGCTCGCTGTTGCATATTCCGCCCGAGTTTGTTGTTTTAAATAATATAGTTTTGTTAAACATAGCCTACATCGATAATTTGCATAGCCATTTGTGTAATGAAATTATCAATTGTTAATTGTTGTTTGCAGATAACTTTCTATGTGAAGGAGTTAAAGAGATGTCTCGGCTCGGTGAACACTATGATAGGAAACAATGAAGGTTCAATCGTTGTTGGAGCGAGTATGCCTAATTTGTTTGGTCGAGCAGAGAAAATTCAAACGGAATACAGCTACGGGTCCAAGAGAACGTCGGGTTTTAACGTTTCTTTCATCAAGCCTATGTTTGGAGATGCAAATGCAATGTAAGTAAACAATTCCTATGTATCAGTCAGTTAAA
Source organism: Thermobia domestica (assembly GCF_964235325.1). Taxonomy (NCBI): domain Eukaryota; kingdom Metazoa; phylum Arthropoda; class Insecta; order Zygentoma; family Lepismatidae; genus Thermobia; species Thermobia domestica. Next base: position 108,314,585 of record NC_137463.1, on the reverse strand, counting down.
GACTATGACATCCAATGGTAATTTTTCTCAAACCATTTACTTCATATGCTAGGTACGGGAAAACAATAGTCTAATTTTAAGAAATGACAACTCTTATGCACTTACAACACACTTTCTGTGTGGTTTTACAGCATGAACTTCAATAGATTTTGTTGTGTAAAATGATTCTGAGTTACTCTGTGGATTGTCCAAATTATACAATTATATATGATCGTTTAGAAAACTAAACTAAGCGTAATTAAGCTTGATTTAACATAGCTTTGTAACGCATCATAGAATCGCTACCCATTTAAATAAGAAAATTAAACAGTTGTAGCTTTAGTCATTAGAGAAAGCATTATACGAGGGTAAATCAAGATCTAAAGACAATTTTCATAAAATATTTTTATTTCCGCACCAGAAGAAGAATTATATACATCACTTTTCCACATATGCCCATTGCAGGGCAATGACTTTTGATGTTCTGCAGTCAACTTTTGTATTGCGTCTGCTAAGGTTTTTGTTTGCTCGCGAAGTCACGTCTGCGCCACCTGCCAGACTTCGTTATCTGAGCTGAACCGACGATCACAACTTTTCGTTCAAAGGGCTGAAAATGTAATCAGGTGGTGCCAGATGTGATGTTCTGAATTACCAATATATGGTTTCAAAAGGTTGGTGAGATGTTTAGTTGAGGTTTATATTGGACTGCTTATTGCATTGGCGATTGATGGAATGGATTGTCTGTCTCATGTATCTTGGGTAGGCCGTATAGGTTTTCGGAGAGTTGCTGCCTTCAAAAAAATGTACTTTTATTGTTCGGCTATTCTGGAATTTTTGATGAGTGCGGAAGTCTTTTTGCAAATCTGAGTTGTTTCGCTTGGTATCTTCTTTTGTATGCTTTGTTAGTAAAGCGCTCATTTTGTCGTGATACAATTCTGTGGGTAGTACTAAGGTAGCGTTGCCTTTGTCAGCTGGTAAAACGACAAACTGTTTTTAGTTAGTATATGTATAAGAAAACTTTTGATCATGTGCTTACAAGGCGACTGCTATGAACAAACTGATGGCTTCGCCATGGTTTCGTCCCCTGTCACCTGTGATTGTAAATTCCTACATGGAACATTTCGAGCAGACAGTATAGAAAAATATCACTTATGAATTATTTCGATATGTTGATGACACTTTAACGCTCTGGCAACATGGCATAGAACATCTTCAAGAATTTCTGGAGTATCTAATTCAATACATGAGAACATTTAATTTACCATGAAAACAGAAAATCAGCTTCTTTTTCTGGGTGTTCCGGTATACAAATCAGAAAATCGCAAGTTAGAATCCACAGAGATTTTTATCTCAATTCCAGTTCGTGTCATCATCCAGCTTACAGCAAGCAGTTGTTTCGACGCTTATCCACAGAGCATTTAAGATATCTGGTAAGAAACGTGCATGCGGAAATTTGTTTCATCAAACAAACCCTAAAGTACAACTGGTATAATGCAACACAGATCAACAAAACTATCGACGAACACATTTGAAAATCAGCACAGAAAAACAAAAGAAATACAACATAATGCCAGAATACAAACCCATTAATGAAATGCAGAATAAACTGTGAACAGTAAAAGACCAAACAACCAACAGGATGCCCGGAAGTTACAAAATAAAGTGTGGTTGTGGCAGTGTATGCATTGGACAAACTGGTAGAACCGTACAAACTAGAATTGATGAACATATTTCATGTTTAAAGAAAGATGCTGTTGAGAGCTCTGCTGTGGCCAAACATACCATTCTACAGGAACACCAAATACAGTTTGACATTACTGAAGTACTCCATAAATGCAACAACTACCACGAATGGATAGTTAAAAAAGATCCATTGAAATTAGAAGGCATCCCACTAACTTCAATAGAGAATCCGAATATCAATTAAACTCCATCTGGAATCCCATTTCAGGGCCAGAAAGCCGGTGACCAATCAGACGACGTTAAATACCAACTTGTGATTGGCCCACAAGTTCCAGCAATCACTTAGCAGAAAACGTAATTGACCATATATAAATATCATTTCTTCGTTTTCCACCTTTATACTGACCCTGAGGAGGCGGCAATAGGACAAGTGAAATGATCTTCAGTTAAGTACATAGAATACACCACGTTTATAACCTGAAAACCAGAGAGATGAAAATTACAGCTTAGTTTACGGAGCATGACCAGTACTTTCAGACTTCCCTTTGGTTTCACAATCACCGGATTTCATTGTTGATCCTTTGGGTCTATGTTAGACATTTACGGTCTGGTTTCCTTTTAGTATCCTATCTGAAGGAATTGGAGCGTGTTTTGCAGGAAGAGTGTATAACATACACGATTCAGGACTTGTATCAGTCAATTTATCGAGTGCCAGGCAGTTATTGTCTTAAAAGTGGTCCAACACCGAGCTAGTTTTTTTTTTTCTTTCTTGTTTTTTCAACTCACTTTTGGCCTGTTCATGTTATTCTTTCCAATTAATGTATCTTTCTACTGTAGAAGTAATTTTATGTAAAATTTTACGTCTTAAGTAGAATGTTTGAAATCACAAATGGTTAGTCTGACACCTCTGAACTATCATCATCTTTCGCGCTCCTAATGTGTTTTTTGATTCTGATTTCCATGTTTCTCTTGGCCAAACAGATTCAGATCTGATTCTCCCCCTCCCCCCTTTCCCCTTATAGTCATAGTCTGCTGTAACAGCCTTTGAAGCCCAAACCTCATATTTGCTCCAATTGTTCTTAAACTTTTAACGGTGCTTACTTCGTCATAGCTAAAAGAAATTATCTTTATTATTTTTTTCTAACACTTGGGTAAATTTAACTTTTGGAATGGATATTATTCAATTCTGGAAAAAGTGCGTGTTTATCTTCGTCTTTTTAGGAATAAAAAATTATCATCGACAAACCTGTACTACGTTACAGATCAGAACTGAGCGTTATAAAATTAAGTTTTCATAATGGTTTATAACTTTATTTGCTAGAAGCAAGGAAGGAGGCTGCCCATAGCCAAACCTTCTACCTGTCTGTTTATTTTATTCTTTAGTTTGGGGATATAATGCCAGTACTTTAGTAATTTCGTACACTTCCAAATCATTAAATCGTTAATTTATAGTCTTAACATTTTTTACAGAAGGCACTCTATGCGAACTTTAAATTTCTAAATAACTTATTTAAATCTGGAAGTTTTATTTGCAATGGTTCTACGAACAAAATATTGTAAGTTAAACCTAATCCGTGAATGAAATTGTGTAATCACGAATAACTAATAATTTATTAATATGCCATCATAAATAATTATTAAGTAATTTTGTAGGTTTTCAAGTTTTTTAGAGGCGGACAAACTTTTTGACTGACTTGAAAATATTTGACCATCTACCATAGCTCGTTGGGGATCTATCAATGTGCAATTCCACTGGCACTGCACTTTCATTTTCCTTAATTCACCTTAGGAGAGAAGTCGGAATTACAGGCATTTCCTCAGTGAATGCCTCGGGTCGGCTCGCTTTGGCCAAGACAGCTCAGTACGAATATTAAAAATACCTTCCGTACAGGCTTTTCAGCTTCAAGAAAAATTCACCAGGGAGTTGTCAAGTCTGCGTTTCCGGTTATCTTCAATTTCCAAGTCGATACTTTAGAACTCGAAGTTTACGATGGCCGACATTTTTACAGTAGGTACAGTTGAATTCTTTATCAATAATCGGATAAAACTCCTCTGAAATCGACAGAGAGAGTTAAATGACGAATGATTTTAAGACAGCTTATGTAATAAAATAATCATAAATGTGGTGCTTCAACTTCTTTATCGTATCCCGGCGTTTTGCTATCATAACCATTGACTTGACGTGATGTTATTTAGCAAAGAAACAACTTTGCTGTGCGCTTTATTCGTGTAATGAAACAAAAGCATTTGCCGAAACAAATCGCCATAGCAGTAACAAATCGATTCTTGAACATCGAATGCAGGCAAAATTCAAGATGGCACCGCAGGGACACTTCCGATACGGAGTAGCGTATATACATATGTGGTGGGCCAGACACGGTTTGACTCGGCATGCATCGGCACAACTCTTTCTCTGGTGATTGACGAAAGTGTGTTGACTCGAGTCACCCCATGTTGGGATCCTAGTACAACAAGATTTTATATTTCTTCTTTTACAAAACGGAGTAATACATTTGAAAATAGCCCTTGTTTGTTACAGCAGACCAAACATACATATTTATCCTTTTACATGATAAAGATGAATTAATGTTCCCATTCTTCGGGTAAGTTGTGTTTTCGACCTTTTATTCGAAATCGTTTCAAGAAAATTGAAACTAAAATAGAAAAAGAAAAGAGCAATCGCTGCGTAAAATTTATTTCCAGATAGTATCAGTTTTACTAACAAATTTCGCAATCTACTCGATACTCAACGGAGATCAATTGTTTGGCCACCCCTGTTTTAAATGTAATATTTTTTTACATTTTTTGGTTTGTTGTCGATCATGACAGTATTTGTTTTAAGAATTATCATATTGTAGTATTTGAAGAAGTATATTCTTGTTTTATTAGGTTTTCTTCTTCCGCGTTCCAGCAGGCATCAGAATGGCCAGCGTCAGGATATAAACAAATAGAAAGAGGTCTTCTTTTAAACTTTGGCTTCGAATCTGCTCCTCAGGTACGTAAAACGAAGTAAAAAAATATTAGTATAAGAGAACAATATTTTCCCCGAAAAAGGAAAATTTATGTATGAGAAATTGAGAAAATAATTAATACATATTTTCATAGATCATGTGTATAGATATAAGACGATATCTGATAAAAGTGAATATAGCTAAATACCAATCTCAAAAGCTGGGACCAATGGCGTGATGCTGTAATCCAGTTTATCGTAAGGGCGAGATACTGTGGTAGAGAACGGCATACTCTGAGGGTTGGTCTTAGTATATGTGATGGTCTGGCCACCGAATTCAAGCCGAGTAGTGGTTCGAATCCCACGTCAATAGTAGGTCATATCTCGTCGTTGCATGAGATTGTAAAACATAAATCAACTCGACCAACCTCGTCAAAAGTGAGAATCTGAAGCTGATCTGGGGACGATTTTTTTTAGATAACGTCTTAGATTATGCACCAAGGCTAAAGCAGACGGTAATGATTGTGATTGAATGATGAAAGTGAGAGGAAATGGAAGGACACCGAGAAACCCACACATACTATGTTTGTCCACCACAAAGCTCACTTGGCGGGAGCTAGAGTTAAACCAAGGCCCCCTATGCGCCAGAGGTGAACCCTCTATCACTGAGCCACCGTTGCCCTTGATATGGGGACGAGTTTGGTAGGAAAAGTACTTTCAAACTGGTTTAGTGATCTCTGGCCCAGTTCCACATGTTTAGTCTTTGAATTTCTTTAAAAGAAAAAGTAAGCTTAATATTAATATGCTTCAGAATTGAAATTTTATTTTCATTGAATCGTCAAAAGTAGCAAGTGCGATAACTTTTCATAATATTTAGTTAAAGTTACCATTACCAACTTCCTCAAAACGCAATCTACTTATCTATTTATATATATATATATATATATATATATATATATAGATAGATAGATAGATAGATAGATAGATAGATAGATAGATAGATAGATATAGATATAGATGGGGGGGGGTCAGAAATGCCTTTAAGAAAGCCTGTCTTGAAATTACGCTATCTTCACACAACGCCCCTATTTGTGGATATTTAGATAAAAGAGCAAGAATTAATTGCTGGCTTAGCGGGAACACTAACCGCAATAATTTCCACATGTCCAAGTGGGTGTCTCACCATTGGAACTACTAATAACCCGATCAATTTCCTATATTCACTATTCATTTCTTTGACCTCATCTAACTAGGTGTTTTCTGGAAATTATTTTCTAGAGTCAATACACTAATTTTAATCTTATTTCCTAAATGTTTTGATTGACGGTGAAAATGTTTCTTTCGAATCCTCCCCACCTATATTCCCCATCCCAGTTTGAGGTAATGTTTTACCTATATATATATATATATATATATATATATATATATATATATATATACCGTATTTATCTGATCTAGGTAATCTAATTGAGATCTTTCTCTTCCAACTTCTCTTCGCATTCCCTTCAAACAGAATATTAATACATTTCGAATGGCATATTAGGTGGGTGGTCATCGATTTTTTTCTCTCTCATGTGATTTCACAACCTCCTTCCCCTTTTACTTGTATCTTTCAAAATTTCGTGATTCGTCTTCGTTGCTGTCAAAAAAACAAAAAGCGTTTTCCGCCAACACTGCATCTCAGAAACCTTCAATTTTTATTTGTTCATCCTCCTTAGTATCCATATGTCTGATGCATATAGCAACAGAGTTTCTGTACCTCCGTCGAAATGTTTATGGAAGTTAGTAGCTCTCTGTTATGCAAAAATGTAATTATGTCAATTCTGGTTCTTGTATTCAGAAGGTAGTCATACTTTCCAAGTTAGGAAACGTTTTCACATCTTATATATTCCTCTCTTCTAAAGCGTATGCTTACAGTGATTTATTTTTTCTTTCCTTGTATAGGTCCTAACTTTTTTGTATTTCTTGTTTGTTCTGTTTCTTTCAGAATGGAAGCTTTGTAAGACGTGGACACCGGATTTTTTTATGATTTCTGCTTTATCAATGTAGTTCACTGAAGTTCTGAGATATTCATGTTTACAAGGTGTTATATGTTATATATAATTATTTTTGACTTTGACAATACCGACAGCATAGCGAAAATGCTACGATTAATAATTTTTGAATGAATCCGTTACAGGATAGAAAAACGTAAGGTTTCATTTCAAATTAATTTTTAAGAAAGCTCTTCAAGCGACTTACATCGACAATAAAAGTAGTCTGTTTATTGAAACGTATGATAAATAATCAAAATATCACGACTGGATTAATAATCAAGCATGTAGCGTGATTTTTTTATTGTGACATGTTTCTCTCTTTTCATGTTGCCTTCTGCATTGAATTTGCGTTCTCTTTTGTAGTATTTAGTCTTGCTGTAGTATAATTGAAAAAATCTTTGATCATTGGGAGACCGAAATGTACTATATATAACTATTTTCAGTAAGAACTTCTCAACTTATACATATTTACATTTGGTTATTATAGTGTCTGTTCTTTCACGCTGCAACAGCGTTAAGAATTTTTCTATCTTGAAGTAGAAAATCAATCAGATAAAGCAGTCGCATTCCTCAAGTTAGTGTGATGGATCCATTTCCTTTCTTGTTTTACTTTAAAGATTTTATTAAATTGAATTAATTTGAAGATTTTAGTAAATTGAGTTAACCTACAAATTCCTACCAAGAATACGAACGTGTTTTCAGCAACCTTCGTTGTACAAATACTTGTAATGCAGGTTGATTCATGATATCTCAATGAAGTGTTTTTTTTTTCTTTCTTTGTAGGTTGAACATAATGTCCAGTGGGAAGGAGTGTGGAGAGAGTTATCTTGTTTAAGTCGAACAACGTCATTTGCAGTCCGTGAGCATGCTGGCCATACATTGAAGTCCTCTTTACGACATATATTAACAGTTGATCGTAGGGATCATAATATCTTTCCTTCCCATGGTGCCTTGTTTAGACTAACATCAGAATTAGCAGGTTTAGGCGGAGACGTGGGTTTCCTCAGAAACGAAATGAATCTGCAGCTGAATTATCCTCTTACTGAGAGTATAGTAAGTATAAACATACTTCAGTTGAAAAAAAAAATTCATACCGAGTAGTTTTATAGCCTACTAGAATGAAACTATTGTTTTCTTGTCGTTGTCGGTATGATCTCTGTATATGTAATTCGTATTTCTCGGCTAATTTTCACTTTGTTCTTGTCGTTTCATACTTAAACAAAAAAAAAAAAAAAAAAAAAAAAAAAAAAAAAAAAAAAACTGTTCTTGTTCTTATTGACTGTTTATTTATTTATTTATTCTTTTATTTGGATCTATTCTTTAATCATATTTCAGGGACTTATTTTACTGTTAGTGTTTCGAATTTTTTGTGAAAGCCATACCTACAATGAAATAGTGGAGGATTTTAAAGTTTTTCTAAGAACGCTTATAGCTGAAGTAACACTACTAACCGATTTCAGATGTATTTGCATGTCTATCTGTTACACGAAAAAGCTAATAAAATTTATCTGAGTTTTAGTGAACTTTTTTCTTAGGCTTAGGAATACGGCTGACGCTTGGGGTTGAAGTCCGTGAAGGCTAAGGGAATAAAATCAACCCCAAGTTAAAAGCTTGCAAATATCCTCAGGCTTTCCAATGCTCCTATATTTCCTATATATTTGCATCTCTTCCGATAAACTCCTATATTTTCTATATTTTAACGAAACCACCTATATTTTTGTGACATTGCTACTTCCACTTGTGAAAATAACATGAGAAAATAAGGTGTGGGTGGTTGGAGAGCCTCATTGGTAGAGCGTTCACCTCTGGTGCGTGGGGTCGCTGGTTCGATCCCCGCTCAAGCCAAGTAAACTTTGTGGTGGACCAACACCGTGTGCGTGGGTTTTCTCGGGGTTCCTCCCACTTTCTTCATTCCACCATTTCACTCATCTCTCATCATCACCGTCTCCTTTAGCCTAGCCGGCATAACCGTGGGACGTAAAAACTCTAAAGATTTATTTTTTCCACATTAATCAGTAGGTTCCATCTCATATAGCTTCACTGCTGAAAGGGACGTTAGCAAGGAGGCCATCGAACAACTACTATTTCACTTAAAGAAATTAGCATCACACTTTCATATTAAGTAATTAAAATTATTTTGGAATCGTTTTAAAGCTCTTGAAACGACGTATAATCACAATGTCAAAATGTGTAATGTTAGTTGATAATTACTGGAATATTTCCACTTGTTTTAGTATTTAAAACTTATAAAAAGGACCTTTTCTCCATTTTCTGTTAATATATTTGAAAATATGTGACCAGTGTGAATAAAACACATTTTTTTTTTAATATTCTGCAATAAATTCCTTTGCATTTGGTGGAAAATGATGTCTCAGTCTCTACTCTGTCAAGCGTTATATTCGTTTAAAGATTACCCTATAAATTTTGACAGAGACCACTGATAGCGTCGTATTTCCTAAACCGACAGCTGAATTCCTTGAAACTTTTTTGTGAGAAATACCTTCTGAACAGTACAACATATTCCAGCAAGTTTCGTTAGTTCTTCACAAGTTCTTTTTTTATGTATAGGTTAATCCCTGATTTTTCTGTACTAGTAGTCGAATCTGAAGTGTCACTACTGATTTGCTTGTATGTATACTACCAGGCGTGCTCCCAGACGTCCTGGTCTAGCCAGTTCATTCCCGGATTTACATCATCTGTTCCCCCAGAATTGCTTGAAATTTTAAGTATCCCGATTCCTTCCAAATCAGTCATGTGATATTTAAAAAGTCGCTTTTATTAGTAATCTGTACTTAATTGACAGGAAAAATCTACTGTCATTCACTTTTGAAGTGTTAACCTATTATTTAATTAATTCTCCGTTATTTCAGCAAGAAACAACGCATAACTATGGATATACTGTGAAGTTTCATAAAGTTTCCCGGTTTTTGTCAAGAAATTTGGGGGCCTTACATATATTTGTTATTTATAATGTCCCACCTTTATAACAGAGGAACCAAGAGAGAGAGAGAGAAGCGAAACTTTGCACAAAGCAACTACAGGAAGGGGGACATCTATCGATGTATTGGGTAACATCACCAGGTGAACAGTGTTGCCAACTCAATATAAAGTTATGATTTTCTAAATGGAATGACCTAAATTTAATTTCATAATTCGAATCAGCAATGAAAACAAAGACGAAAGAGATGCCACTCGCAGATCAGTGTTGCATACTTTTTGAGAAATATTGTAAAACACGTGTCAAATTTAAACGCCTTTAACACATATAAGGAATGAAGTAGTAACTATTTGTGCACATTAAATGAAATACTGGGAAGAACTCTTTAAAATGACTTCAAGTTTAGAAGGATCAGTTAAACAGTGTTGCCACAACAGAAGAGAGAAAAGTGGAATTTGGAAATAATGCAGTAACTTGGAAAAGGTCCCTAGTACAGTATGATTTAAAATTCATAGAGCAAATCAGTATATCATAAGGAGCATTGTCACGTTTATTTGAGATCGATAAGTCAAGTACTTACCAAGATATTCGGTACTCTGTGAAAGCTGAGAATTTTGTGCTGTACAAGATGGTAACGCTGTTTCAAATTTCCCTTTTTTCCCTCTGCGTGGGAGAAATATTTAAGTACTAATCTGTGTCAGAAGTTATATTCTGTGACGTGCCGAATTAAAGCAAACTATTTAAAAAAGGAAACAGAATATGTTTTCTGTTTCATAAATTTTGTAATGTATGTTACGAATAATTGTTTATTGATCATCATAAGCATATATTTCTTTAATTTAATTTTTTTTCTCCTGAATATAAGTTAGAAAAGACAATAAAACGTAGATATTAATAGTTGTAAAATTTGATTGAAAATAGGCTACATAGGCTAAGTTCTCTGAAACGGTAGCAAAATTTTTCAAATCATCCAATATTTATACGTACTATCCAATTTTAGGGGACCATACACAACTTATTTTGTATTTCATTCACCACAAAATTAACTACAAATAATGTATAAATATTGTTTTTTAAGAAGTGAGTTGCATTTATGAATTCATAGGTACCGATTCCCTTATGAGGACTCCGGGAGACCCGGGTTCGATTCCCGGCGGGAGCTCAAGTGGTTCGGAGTCCATGTTAATCAGTAGGTCCACGTCTCATATAGCCTCGCTGCTGAACGGGACGTTAAACTCAAAATCAACTCAACTCAACCTTATGAGGACTCAAACGTGATGAGTAAAAGTACAGCACGTAGAAATATGCCATAAAAGCTATAGTGGAACAAACACCAAACAACCCCTGTTAAGTGGCCATTAATAACAAGAAATGTATGTGATCGGTTAAGAAACTGAGAACCTGGTGGGACCATAAACGGTTGGATCCGTAGTGAGTGGACGAGTAAACGCGTACAGTATTTAAAAAAAATTAAATCTGTGCTGGATGGCCACAAAAAGCAAGGAAGTATTTAACCAAGTCAGGGCAGGGCCAAAGTAGTGGAAACGCAAGGTGTCTATAGGGACCAGGCGCGTTAGCAAAGTTGGGTAAGTTGTAAACATACTGTGTAAAGAATATTCCATAGTTCTTCTGCAAATTATATATGAGATCGTATTCCTTAGCGCAGCGTAATTTTCTGTATAACGTGCCACGTTTATGCTATTTAGGCTAAGGGGGACAATGATTAAGGCAAGTGACTGATGATAGAAGAATTAATGGGATGAGAATGTGAGAGAAAGGGAGAGTACCCGACAACCCCAGGGACACGATGTTATCCACCACAAACTTACTGAATCGGAAATCGTATCAGGGACCCCACGCACCAGAGGTAAGTGCTGTACCACTGAGCAACCGTGCCCTCACAGTTTAACTTTATAAGAAGGCATAACCACACAATTTTACTATTATAATTCGCTCAAAATCTTTTGCTTTTTGTACAATGGTTCACAATAATTGAATATAGATTAAGGATATACTGCAAAATTATATGTCTGAAAAGCGATTATTCTCGGAAAAATACGTACAAACCTCTGCATGGTGGTCACTAGAAACTATCATTTCATCTATTCGAACAGAACGAAGTTGGAAACTCACACGGGCTTTTGTTCGTATAGAGAAGGGATGTCAGCAACAGTGTATATGCGCGTAAAGGAAGACAAGGGAGAGAGACAAGCACCATCCTGTGCTACGTGGGACTGTGTCCGTAGAAAACAAACACGTTACCACGTGAAAGTAAAACCGAAATGCTTATTTTCGCTTTGTGCTGATGCAAACCGTTACAAAATGAGAGGGTCCAGGTATAAATACGAGGGTCATTTCAAAAGTCTTGCACACATCCTATGCACGACCGTTTGAGTGGTTTGATCAAGTTCACTTTTAGGTTAATTGTGGGTCAGAGTTTGGGCTTGACGATTGTTTCTGTGTTTTCTGGTTTGCGTAGCTGTGTTGAGAGAATTTCAGTGGTGAACCTGACTGAGGTTGGGTTATACATGATGATAAGCGTTCCTATATCAACATCGAAGCTATACGTGGAAAGAATCCAACTGAAATTTACAATGCTTTGCGGGAGGTTTGTCGAAATAATGTAGTGGATCATAGCACTGTATTTCGGTGCTCAGCTCCTTTCCGTGAAGGTCGCGTAAGCAATGCGGACACCCCAAGAAGTGAAAGACCATCAACTGCAACAGACTACACTCCTGAGATTATTGTGAATGGCATTTTGAGAGAGCGTCGACGAAAACATGTAAGAAAATTGCATATGAAGCCAAAATATCTGTCACTTCACTTTACAGAATCATTACTGAGAAGCTGAAGATGAAGATGAGATGGGTTCCGCATTGTCTGACTAGAGCAGAAAGCATGTTGCAATAGAATCGCAGAAAAATTGCTTCAACGTTATCAAACAGAAGTTTTTCCAGTTATCAGTTTTTCCAAACGACTGTTGCAATTGATGAAACCTGGATACGAGAGTTTGAATCAGAATTGAAGTTTCATTCGTCACAATAAAACAGTTCAGACTCTTCACGCCCGAAGAAATTCCGCTAGCAACAATCAAACGTTTAACTCACGATGATTCGCGTATGATACGAATGGAGAGATGGCTACAATAGAGTGACACAGGGGACGTCTATACCAGGCGTATACTACAAGCTGTTTCTGCAAAATGTTTTGCGCCCGAAAATTATTGAAAGAAATCCCGACATGCTTGCAGCTGGTGTTCTCATTCTGAACGATAATGCAAGGCCGCATACTGCTCTACAAGTAAGGGTGACAACAAGTATGGATGGGAAGTACTTCCCTTCCCAATATAGTCTTGATTTGATCCCACCAGACTTTGATTTGTTTCCCAAATTAAAAGAACTACTCTGTGGAAAATGTTAAGATTAGATTGACGAAGCTTTCAGTGAAGTGACCCGAGTGATCAGACACCTCAACAATGAAGGTGCAATATCCAGAATACAGAATTTGCCAAATGTTGGGATTGTATTGACGGCCTGTAAAGGTATTTTGTACAATAAATTATTAGCTTGCATAAAATCTTTCAGTGTGCAGAACTTTTGAAATGACTGTCGTACAATATATTGCAAAAAATATTCCGAACAGTTGCTAGGACATAATATTGTACGTAACGGTCCATCTAAACACTAAATGCAAACATTAGAAGCTATTGGTACCATAACAAATAACAGTCTATGTGCCACACGAAATAAGAGTATATCCGCCTTATGCAGAGTCGTTTTGACATATGATTAGTGTCATACTAAAGGCCTGACTACTGCAGGAAACATATGTTAGTCGAACTCTTTAGCATGTCACTAATCACACGTCAAAACGACTCTGCATAAGGCCCTATAAGTCTAATTTCGTAATAATATTCGCAAAATTTGCGGATCGCAAACGAACACAAACAATGCAATAAATAATTAAAATTGCATACCGAGAATCGTAGAAAAAAAGAGTAATATTTTACATTTCGATAACACAATCCTCTGCAGCATGAAGCCGTATGAAACATTTTAAGACATTCATTAATTACGACCTAGCAGTTGTGTATGTAAGAGAAAACTTGAAACTATGATTTTTGTGATATTAATGAACAATTCGCAAATTTTTACGTTTGCTGCAGTATTATAGAAGGAGTTTACCATATGTATACTAAACTAAGCTAACCAAAGCCAACCTACGTATCCTAACTCATATTTTATGTTCAAGGAAAAAAGAAAGAAAAACATCTAAGTAAAATTTTAATGAACCCCATCAGCACTATATTACAAAAGTTAAACATATGCATTCTTGTGCGTGACCCAGTGTATAGTACATTACGCCACTCTTACTACTTGCTACTACTTGCATTTTGGTCAACTTATTTACCTTTGAATTTATAGTAAATATGGTGCTTTTTTACTTTTGGCGCACCAAATTTTGAAAGATTTACATGTAAAATTCCGTACTTCGCATGAAAAACATTTTAAAAAATTCTGCAAGCGATAGAGTTAAATACAACGTAATACACCTGTATTTTATGTTTACATGTGTAGGTTACCATAGTTCGCGTCCCTCGAATTGGCGTGTGGCATCAGCCAACAAGCTCGCAGTGCGCTGTTACTATATCTTCAGGGAGAAACCTAGTCATTCATAATTACAATTATGAATGACTAGGTTTCTCCCTGAAGATATAGTAACAGCGCACTGCGAGCTTGGCTGATGCCACACGCCAATTTGGGTGACGGTGACGCAGAGTAAGTGTAAAAGCCTTACGAGTATTTTACTACGGATAAAATAAGTGAGTGCATATAAAGGATGGTTGTATTAGAAACTATTTTCCACCAGTGCTGTATTTGTGCACAGTGTACAGAAGTTGTATTTTATGTTTACAAGTGGAACGCTACAAGTATGAAACCGTGACAAGTATTATTGAAATTCATATCATTACCAAAATCCACTCATTTCACTATCTTTATCTTTGTGGGGAACTATTCCGATATGGATTGCGTCAACGCAAAGCAATATTTAACATTTTGTTAGTGATCATCGGCATAGCAGTTATAATGACTTCTTGCATTTCTTGTATGCACAATTTCTTGAACATTGCTTCCGAATGATCCCCTTAGACGTGCAAACGAAGAAAGTGAGTAATTATCATGGTTACACCGCTTGGCTACACCCACCAGCAACAAAACAGCCAAAGAAATTGTGCTTGCAAATCATCCTTTGTTTTCCTTCAATTGGAACAAACTGTAACTTATTTCATTCATTCGTGTTTAAAAAAGAAATAGTAACAAGTCGGTAATATTTACAGATAATATTGAATTGTTTCGATATTAGTCCCCTAAAGTTGCACGAGAATAAGTATATTCACCGCACGAAATAGCTATTAGGTAATTCTCGTAAACATATTTCTACCATCTTGTTCAAATGTGAATTCGTATTACTAACTCAAGATCAATTTATATCCACATTAAGTTTAATTAGTCCCTTCAAGAACTCAAATGGGTTTCATTTCATTGTATGTCCATTGATTAATGTTTTATTTCGTTTTAAACATTTCTTCACGATTTCTCTAACGCTGAGGGGAAAAAAGGGAATTTTGAAACAGCGTTACCATCTTGTACAGCACAAAATTCTCAGCTTTTACAGAGTACCGAATATCTCGGTAAGTACTTGACTTATCGATCTCAAATAAACGTGACAATGCTCCTTATGACATACTGATATGCTCTATGGATTTTAAATCATACTGTACTAGGGACCTTTTTCAAGTTATTGCACTATTTCCAAATTCCACTTTTCTCTCTTCTGTTGTGGCAACACTGTTTAACTGATCCTTCTAAACTTGAAGTCATTTTAAAGAGTTCTTCCCAGTATTTCATTTAATGTGCACAAATAGTTACTACTTCATTCCTTATATGTGTTAAAGGCGTTTAAATTTGACACGTGTTTTACAATATTTCTCAAAAAGTATGCAACCCTGATCTGCGAGTGGCATCTCTTTCGTCTTTGTTTTCATTGCTGATTCGAATTATGAAATTAAATTTAGGTCATTCCATTTAAAAAATCATAACTTTATATTGAGTTGGCAACACTGTTCACCTGGTGATGTTACCTAATACATGGATAGATGTCCCCCTTCCTGTAGTTGCTTTGTGCAAAGTTTCGCTTCTCTCTCTCTCTTGGTTCCTCTGTTATAAAGGTGGGACATTATAAATGGTGCACCCGGTATATATATATAAGCATTTTTATAGTTTCGTAAACAATAACTTTATACCCTCTCTTTTATCACAATAAATGCACAATAGAAGGCAGTTAAAGATGGAATATTTATGCTGTACTGAAGTAAAGTGCATCAAATACACTAACCAAAAATCAAAATAATTTAAAAATTAGTGTGCGCAAAATACGCGTGGCGCGAATTGAGTGATCAAATATGATTTGTATGATGTGGCGACAAAACAGTTTTCCATAATTATGTTTGTAAAATTATTCGATTTTGATACAAATATAAGATTTGTTTTTTAAATGCTTTTTAATCATCCCTATTCTTTGGAACTGAAATCGGTTAATAGTAAGATAGTGAATTTACTCTAACTTAAAAAGGTGCTCCACGAAAAATTTCGTAAGGCGTGTTAGATTTTCATGAAATAGGGCTTGTGCTTTCTTGAAAGCTTTCAGATGCCTACTGCTTGGAGGTGAAATTTATTAAGGGCTTTTTTTTTTTTTTAATTAAACTATCTTTCATAGAGTTTTCCTGAATTCCATGAAATTTGACATAGATTTACTAATACAGCATTGAAAATGACAGCGCACAGTAGCACTAGTTTATTTAAAACCCTATATTTAGTTGGCTATTCGTATCAGTACATTCATTTTCACAGGTGATACAAGGAGGTTTACAAGGTGGTTTATTAAATGGCTTGTGGAAAGACAAAACGTACAGTATTTGTGACCACTTTTTCCTTGGAGGCCCACTCAATCTTCGAGGTTTCCAGATAAGAGGAGTTGGTCCACATAGTGATGGCAATGCTTTAGGAGCAGAGGTAAGTGATAGTAGCATTACAAGGAGTACGTGAGTCACTGTTAGGAGTATGTATATCACCATTAGAAAGTGTTGTTACTTTTCGAATTATCTGAGAAAGGGTATTATAGAAGTTTCATTTAACTTGGAACATAGTAAATAGAGGGCTGAAAGACATATTGCATTCCACGTGCATCTTATGTTTTCAAATTTGGAAGGCTGTACCCTGGCCGGCGAACGATGATTTCTGACAGCTCAGTTCGCAAGGACGACTGAGGAGTGCGGTGTTGCAATATGATGCTCGCGCAAGGGGAAAATAGTCTGCTTCCTCGTTGAGGGCGGGAGGGGATGAGTGAAAGTTTGGCAATGTGCAGTGGTTACCATGGAGACGCGACAGGTTCTGAGCCCTATTTTGGTTGACTTGCTGTCTTCTGCTCGCTTGCCGTGGCCTTGTGCAAAGCTGTCAGAAATTATCGTTCACCGGCCAGGGTATAGTTTTGCATTTGATGGACTTACGTAGCAGACTGTATGCAGTGTTTATATAACACAAAGTGAGATAAAAAATTACGGTGAATATAGTTGCACAGTGCCATCTATCGTGTTGTATCCATTTCAACTAGTAAGCCTGGTAGCTTAAATCTTTGGTAAAGTCAACGTCGAGTTTGAATGAGTTGTGACGTGTTAGTTGGCTTTCAGAGGCAGAAGAATGAGGATGTTTTAAGAGTGTCTGTCTCGCACCAACATTAAGTTCTGTTCTAACAAGGAAACCGATTCGAGTGTGACACGAAATTGTGGACGAGTTTATGTACAAACGAAGTGTTTTTGTGCACATTTAAACCCATTAGAGGGAAAACCCCTCGATCTCAACCGTTTCGGAGATATAGAGGAATAAGGGAAAGGCTGGCTCTCCGGTATTTTGCTAATTTTTAAATACGTAGCGATAGTACAAGTAAAAGATACTTTTAAAAATGGAGAATTCCTTCATCCAAAAAACTGTAGTAATACGTCGCCTTAGAGATGAGGGTTACAAAACCGAATAGTCCGTAAAAATTCTAGGGGAAGAATGGTTTGGACTGGGAACGCGAAAATACCGGAGTTCCATTGTTGCCTGAAATAGGCGTGTAAGGTGTCTATGAGTAGGTTTGCTGGTACGCTGAATCGAACAAAAGCATCATCAGTCAAATTGGATGAAAAGTGTAAAATATGGTGGCCGTCCGAACTTTCCAAATATTTGTAATTGTACAATTATTAACCGTGTCAAAATCAGTGTGTGGTGATGAAGCAGTGGCATTGAAGACTGTTTACAAATGGTACGAACGATTCAAAAGCGGCAAGGAGTCGATTGAAAACGAGCAATAATCGAGGCGTCCTTCGACGTCACAAACAGATGAAAACGTGCAAAAGGTGGCGCAAATGATCTATTCAAATGACTATTCGAGAGCTTTCTCTAGAACTAAATATCTTGTATGGGTTCTTTGAAAAGCATTTTAACTGCCGATTAAATGGGCAAATGACTTCCTTCTTCACCATGAAAACGCGCCGAACCACGCCTTGCTTTCGATCCGCGAGTTTTTGGCCGTAAAAAAGTGTTCCTGTCTGTTCACATCCTCTTTACTCACCAGATTTAGTACCATACGGCTTCTGGCTCTTCCCAAAATTTAAAACGATGCTTAAAGGAAAACGTGTTGACATCATTCCTGACATTGAAAGGGCCACGACAGAGCAGCTGAACGCCCTTCCAGAAATGCTTTCAGTCATGAATTCAGTGTTGGGATAAATGCATTGTTAGCCAAAGATAATTCTTTGAAGGAGATTAAATCAAATTCCATGTAAGCTTATTACTTTGTAATAAAATGATCACCGTACTTTTTGATCACATGTCGTATATTTTTGTAGATGTACAGTATATAAATAAACATACTTTTCGAGCACAAGAACATTTATCAGTTATTATTGGCAGTGAACGATGTTGGGATACAAAGTTCACGTTTGGACGGAAAGTGTTTCATGAATTTGGCTGTAGCTGAAAAGAAGACGACGACGACTCGGTTGTTGTGAGGATAGTAACGAATGTTTTGTTAGTTACGAGATAACATAAAGTTGAATAGACATTAGCCTAGTGCATTACCGCTGCACGAACATTATATAACTAATGGTTATAAGGTTTCGAAAACATGTTACGAAAATAGCATAGGTTCAATTGTAGGGTGAAAGCACGGAACAGATGAGCTACACCATAGTCGCCATTTATGTATGTCACATCTTGTGTAGCAGCCAATAAAGTAAGATTTCATATGTAATTGTTTCGGCGTGTCACGTTAACGGTACACTTCTGCCACAACCGTACCTAATAAGAATCGTTGCTTACTGAAACAAACTAACCTAACATAATTTATTTTATAGGAAATATCAAAATTATAGTAATATCAAACGATATATGTTCTAGCGCCATAAATTCATTTTTTTGGATTTTCTCGAGAGCTATGCATGAGAATTTGCCCTTAAGCTTTTCATTTTTTTAGTCAGTTTGATGTGATCTATCAATTAATAGATGTCTGAACTTTGAATAAAAATTAAAGTTTAAAAGAATCATAATTTGGGTTTAAATCTCTTTAACCGTGTCGTGTGTCACTTTCCCCTTGTACTTCTCTTAAATTCTCAAGTGGAGATAAAAAAAAAGCCCGAACGAAACTTCGGTAATTATTCGGTGTTTGTACCGAATTTCGAAATTTTATTGTTATTGTAACCATTTCGAGTTCGAGGTCTCTGTTTGGGTGAACATTTATTTGTAACCACTCCGTGTAATCTGGTCGCTGTTCGTGTTTCGTGGTCCTACCAGTAAGTATTTTCCTGATACTTGAATTTACCTGGACAGGAAGATGAAGGACCTCTCCAAGAAGGATTACAAATTGTTTCCAAATCGCTCGTCGGTCTCAATGATGAGATGAGCATTAGGCGCCGAGAGGTTCGGGTGTCTCGTCTCGAAAACCTCACGGACGATCAGACGGTCATCCAGACCATAACGCACACAAATATCACTCATACAAACAACGAAAACACACTGGATTAAATAACACTATACTTATTTATTAGAACACTATTATATTAAAAAAATAGCGAAGAGGAATGAACACAACACTGAACACTGAATATGTATAATAATTTTCGTCACTGAAATCACACTTTGCCCTTTTAAGGCAATGTAGCCCTTTATATATATATGATATTATAATTCAGATTTCACTACAAATGCTTCTCCCACACCATTGACGCACTTGGGGGATTAGCACTGGGGAAAAGTTGTTGGGACAATCTCACGTGGAATCCAGTGGCTGCGCCAAACAATCCTGAAGCGTAAAGATGAGTTTTCAGCAAATTAAAAGGAGAAAGTAGAATGCTGATGTTGGAGGGCGCGTGTATAACTTTTTAAACGCACAAGGTTTGTGAACCTGGGACTTCACTAATTGGGGGCTAGCCGTAAGAAAACGTCCTTCACCGGCTAATAGCTTGTGCCCCTTAACACAAATTAATACTTGATTCCCAACGCAACGTGCGTGGTGGATGCATACAGTACCCGAGTCAAACTCCCTGAGCACCAAAGCTCAAGGTACGGGCTGCAACAGTCGACTGCAGAGTGTTGGCAATTAATTAAGAAAACCACTCAGTTAAATCACCTGTATCCACATACAAACAGAATACGGAAAATAATTTATGTTAATTTTAGTCAACTGCCTTCAATGTACGAGACACTGCGATAACTCTGGCGTGAGAAAGTACAGATAACGAACTGCAAAACAACGCAATTGGTGCCACTATGGTCACTTGAATACCTGTTCGGTCTGGTCTGCTCTAATCTATTGCAATGTTTCATAAGCGATTAAAGAAAACACTTAATTCAGTTCCCAATAACTATAGAATATATACTGTGCATATAATAAGTCAGGGAGAAACACTGAAATGGTTCGTCACTAACTGAAATGTTCCCACCAAAAGCAATGTTTTAAATATATATATGAAGAAGCGATGAAAGACTTCTTTGTCCAGTTGTGTGGGAAAGAAGCAATTCCCACCGAAGAAAGAACTTATATGCGTCGCAGAATAAAGTACAAATCGAAAATAATAATCACTGTCTTTACGAAATATACAGTGTGTCCACAAAAAAATATTTCTATAACCTGGTGGCGGTTATATTATAACTAACAGGGTTGGGTTATTTAGAACAGCCTCTAAATAGCTTACGCTTATATTTAGAGTAGGAGTACGTAAACCCAATTGGAAACGGGATGCGAAGTGTCAACCCCGAGTGGTTAGGCAAAATTAATGTGCTAAAGTAGTGTCACAATGTAAATCTTGATGAGAGTAATCTTTACTGAGTTCAGTGTTAAGAAGTGGCATAGTTATTGTTTAGCATAAATTTTTATGTTTACAAAAAGGTTTATTTTTCTCGAATTTCTCAAACTATGCATGGGGATTTACACACTCAAGTAACTTTGTTGAACTCAGTGAGATGTATCGATTGATAAATGTCTTTCTTTTATGTGCTAATCATATTTTAGAATTTACAATATTCATAATTTATATAATATTTAATGTTTAAAATAGAAATTCTAATTATGTGTATATTTTTTTTTTGTTTTGTGTTAAAGGTATACTGGGCCGGAGCTCTCCATCTGTATACTCCACTTCCTTTTAAACCAGGCCAAGGAGGATTTGGTGATTTATTTAGGACACATTTCTTTGTCAATGCTGGGAACATTGGTAGCTTCGCATTTAGTAAGTACAAAAGTTATTCATTCGTGATTCTTCTTAACGGCAATAATAATAATTAAAAAAAAAAAAAAAAACCTACTTGGACTGTCCTCGTATAAGAAATATTGATAAAAATCACTTTTATTTCCCCCCAGCATCTTCTGATTATTAGTAATACACTATTTCCGTAGTATTTTATCTTAGTATCATTGGGAGAGTAAAGATATTGAGAAAAAGTTAAAAATGAAGATAGAAAGTATCAACATACATGAATAAAAGCATGCCTCCAGTTAGTCCCGAATGCAGCACATAGACTGTTTCATATTAAGACTCCACACTTCCATGATCTTGGCACTTAAGGGAAGTGATGAGATCAACAGCTACGTCTATCTCGCTTTTACAGTCTCCGTTCCTTGGTTTTCCCAGGTACCGATTTGTCAGGTGCTTGTGAAGCCATGAATCACATTGAACGAGGTGGAATAAGAGAATAATTTCATCGGGGATCGAACTCGGGCCATCCCGTTAGTTAGAAAGTATATCGACTACGGCATCGTGAGTCCATTAAAAATACAATGATAATAAACATCGTAATACTTACTGTGCACAATAAACACTTCAAAAGTAAAATTTTGAAACCCTGTCTTTTCATTTCGTTTTATATTGTTCGTTATACAATGCAAGTATTATAAAATGAATGGGGTTTTCTCTTAAACCGTTCAAGGTATCGAAAGTTCCCATGATTTCAAAGCTGAATATATAGTATATCGAGAAATTAGGAGATTTATTTTATTTTCTAATTTGATGAGTATTTAGATCTATCTGTTCTACATGTGCAAAAGTATTATTTTCTTAAAATTAGTTGTAATATACTTTTTTCTGCTATAACCACCATCATGAAATAGGCGTGCCTGAATAATAATGTTTTTCTCATATATGTTTGCGATTATTTGACTACTGGAGACACAGTATTCACTCAGCTAACACATTCAACAGACTCATTAAGATGTGTTCTTTTCATGTGATGATCTCAAACACACTTGATACTCCGTACGCGGCATGTACTTCCTTGCTTAGTTGATAATATTAAGTTGGTGCAAATTATATGTTCGCCCCGGTGGTCATTTCCTAAGGCCAGAAAGATGAGAACTACAATACTTGGTTAATTAACATAGTCCAACCATACAGTTTTGTCATCGCTCAGCCAACGATTGGATTCCATGGCAAAAGAAGTCTGGAGTCTGCGAAGAAGTAATCAACTACAAACTTCATCCTTCCCCCTGCCCAGTCATCAAGGAAGGTTCTCTTCCAATAAATGATTGAAATACCGGAAGAGATAGCGCTCAGTGGAAAAAAATCGAAGGAATACGGTGAGTGATGATGAATTTAATCCTCCAATTCGTGGAGAGCGTTCATAGTCTTTTGCGCCACAGCACTATCGTGCAACATGAGGATACCATATCTGTTGACAATTGCTGGACGTATGCGGACAAGTTTGCGGTGTATTTAGTGGAATTCAGCGCTGTAACGATATGCATTGATGGTTTCACCTTGTCTGAGATACTTCGAGGGCGTTCCTGAGTAGCTCATCCGAACATGATCTTGGTCTGTTCCCATGAGGTTCATTTTACAATGCTGTATCACTGGAACTAAATTTGACAAACCAGCAGCGAATAGTACGTTCATTCGTCAACGCTCTGTTAATGTTTTAGCGGCTTGCTATGTAGAATGTCCCAGTTCAATTCGTAAAGAAAAACCACTTACAGTTGTGTGTGTTTCATGGTACACTTTCATGCCACCCTGTTCAACAACGCATTTTCTCCTGACTGTGTGGGTACCCCTGCTTGTTTGCTGACCATGTAGTCACTCGTATCACATCAAAGCTCAGGTTAGTCCATCCCTGTGTTATGTTGCTGAGGTGAGTTTCCCACCAGGAGTCACAACAGACATCTCTTCGTTAGATCATTTTAGTTTTGAAAAATTGTAAAATAAAATGGTAACATTTCCTTAGTACATACACTGGTATTATTGTAATTCTTTCCAATATTGTGTGTCTTTCGTTCGCATCTTTTCATGTTAAGGAATTTATCCTTTACGCTATATATCGGAAACGTCTCTTTAGTTTCCTTTCCATGCCTATATATCATCAAAATGTAGAGAAAAGAATTCTGAGATACTAATGTCGCTTAAATATAGTCTTTTTCCTATAAATGTAATTTAAGTCCATTTGTTTCATTTTAGCTGACGACTTTCCACAGAACTTGAACATGATGGTTCAAAATTTGCGATTGTCACTGGGAATAGGCTTGGCTTTTAAATTCAACAAAATAGCAAGAGTGGAGTTAAATTATTGCTTTCCCATAAAGAAGCAGAAAGGAGATCAAGATAATCCAGGAGTGCAGTTTGGTATTGGAGTTATGTTTTTGTAGAAAAGAGAGGTTAGTTTTCCTTGAAATGTTACTAGTCTTCTGTAGAATTTGTGAAAATAAAATTGTTATAATTTTATATTTATATATTTTTCTTTAATAAGCATATGTAAGAAATTTATCCTTCTCTAGACTTTCCTTGTAAATTAAAATGACTGTTTTAACTCTTTTAGAATTTCCACTTTTTATGGTAAATTTTAGACTTTCACTCAAACAGCTACTGCTTCCTTACTGTTTATCGTAGGATCATGGTTCATACTCTTTTTAATAAGGATAAAGCTACTTTCCAATGGTACCGCTCGCTTGTCCGTATTATACACCAGAAACGGAAAAAACGGATAAACCGGGAGATTCTGCTTTAAAAAAAAAAAAAAAAAAAAAATCGAAATTTTTGCCCCCTCTGGCCCTGGCCTGGGATCACGTAGGGATCTGATTTTTTTTTTTTTAAAAAATATGTTGTTATGTACAATCATGTTCAAAATTATTGTCGCAGGTCTATAAATATGTTTTAGGAATATAATTTGATAACGAATTCGCCCGGTATTTCTTATAATGTTAGTATGTGTATAATCGGCAAAAGACATGTATGTGGCAAATTTCATGTCAAAAGAGCAGTAAATAAGAACAATAAAACGAAAATAAAACTTCCTTGTCCATTTAGCAACATTTTGTTTTATTCATTCTAATTTTCGTATTTATAATTCTTTTCCTATGAAATTTACCACAAATATACATTTCCCGATTATACACATAGTACCAGTATTAAAAGTACCTTGCAAAATCATTATCAAATTATATTCTTACAAGAAGACAGTTATAGATATGCGACAATCATTTTGGACATGAGTGTATATAATACGTGTACAAAATTTCAATCTTGTATCTTGAAAACTAAGGTCGGGAGAAATTTTCGAAAGTCTGAAGGTGACCCATTTATATATATATATATATAGATAGATAGATAGATAGATAAACACTTCAAAAGAGTACTGTGTCATTAATATTTAATCTCGAGTCATGGTTCAAATGCCATTTTTTTCAGTATAACGAGCCCTTTCCAACGATACCACTCACATGTCCATATCATACAATTGAACTGGAAAATTCGGGGAAAACCTGGATTTTTTTTTTAATCCCGCCAAAACACTTTACCCTTCGGGCCCGGCCCAGGGTTCACGTAGGGATCTGATTTTAAAATAATTACACTGTTATGTACATAATACGTGTGCAAAATTTCCAATCTTGTATCTTAAAAATAAAGGGCGGAAAAAATGTTGAAAGTCTGACTTTAGGCCCTATGCATATATATATATATATATATATATATATATATATACACACTGTATATATACGTATTATAGAATTTCACTGCATCATTACTATTTAGCCTAGAGTCATGGTTCAAACCCATTTTCTTCAGTATAACGAATCCTTTTCAACAGTACCACTCACATGTCCGTACCATTCACCAGAATCAGAAAAATCGGGGAAAAACCGGAATTTTTTCTGAAAAAATCACCCCCTCGGAACACTTGCGTCCCTCGGTCCCGGCTCCGGTTTCACATAGGATCTCAAAAGAAGTTGAAAAATACTCAAAGGTACACACAATCCGTATGCCAAGTTTCAATCTGATATCTTGAAAACTAAAGGCGTGAAAAATTTTTGAAATTTGCCTTAAGAAAAAGAAAACAAAAGTAACGCCCCTTCGTTCCCACTGGGCGCCAAGTTGAACATCCGGTTCCGAAACGCATCTGTGGTGTTTTTTGGTCCTAATAAGGAAAGCAGCTGTATATACGTAATACCAAGTCGTATATATGGTATAAACTAAAATTAGACATAGATGAAGTTATTTGAGAAAAAAGAATCCTGAAATGAATATTTGAACCCAAGAAGAACGGAAATGGGGAATGACGGAAACTTAATAACAAGGAACTGCATTATTTATACCGTTGACCAAATATTATTAGAGTCATCAAGTCTAGAAGTTTCAAGTGGAGGGGTCATGTAGCCAGAGTGGGAGAAAGTAGGAACGCTTTCAAAGTACTAACTGGAAATCCAATCGGAAAACGTCCATTAGGAACACCTAGACGCAGATGGGAGAATCTTTTGTGAACGCGGCGTTGAACCTCTGGGTTCCATAGACTATAGAGAGAGTTAGTTATATATGGTATAAATAATTATTATGCAGAATAATTGCTGATAGATGCTACATAGCTCATATCTGAATAGTCTTTCCTTATATCACGAATTTCTGTACTTCATTCAGACAGTTTCTGTGCTCTCTGACATTTCTATCGATGAGATCTAAAGTGGACACATGATTTAAACTGATTCCTCCTTTCCTGTCTGTGGAACCTTTCTAACCGAAGAGTAGATAATCTCACTTCTCAGAACTATAACAAAATTTGCTGCTTGGAAACCATGTTCTGAACAGTTTATCAGCCCATCACTAATTTTAATTGTTTATCATTTCTGAAAATAAAATGAAATGTTTAACAAATAAAACACAGTTCTGACCAGAGCAGAATGAAATATATTAAAAACTATACTTACAATGTTTTACAGTTTCAAGGACCTAACGTCCTCTTCATCAGACACAAACATCAGACAGTGTGTTTGTCTCTGATGAAGAGGACGTTAGGTCCTTGAAACTGTAACACATTGTAAGTATAGTTTTTAATATATTTCATTCTGCTCTGGTCAGAATTGTGTTTTATTTGTTACTCTACTTATCCAGAGCCATGGAGTTTGTTCATTATGAAATGTTTAATTGTTGTCCTACCGTTATGCCCTTTAGGCTGAAGGAGACAGATCATTGATTAACGTAAATGATTATGAAAGTAAATTTTTAATACTTTCTCATCGGGAATTGATCCCGGGACCACACGCACCAAGGTAATAGCGCTAGTCACTAGGCCAACGGGGAGGACCCGTCGTTCCTGTTAATAAAAATGTAATGTAATCTCAGTTAATTATTAATTATTTTCTATATATATATCTGGATTCACAATTTAAATGCTAACTGTGGTAAATGCATTATATGTAAGGCGCATAACAAAGAAGTCTGTTTCTTTAGTAATTCTATAGCTTCTAAAAAAGTAATTGTGCACACTAGATAATGGTGCAGTATGTGTATTAGATTAGCCTCTATAACGGAGTTAATTTGAGTAAGTGCTTGCGAAAGATACATGAGTGAAAAAACATTATCTTAGCAATGGGCACTTTATACCAACCAACGTTTTTACAGAACTATGATGAAATTATAAAGTTCATTATTCTTTACATTTTTATTACAAATTTAGGAGAAAACACGTAGTATTAACGTATAATGTTAGTGAGATAGACAACATTATATATAAAATATGTCACGGTCAATTCGATAATTATACAGGTATTTCGAGGTTCAAGCCGCTGTAAAAAGAGCGTTAAATCAATGTGAAAACTATATAATCGGGCCATCGATATGAAATACTTTCATTATCTTCTTAATTAAAGGTTCCCTAATTTTATTTAAAGTGCTTTGCTCTGTATTTAATTGAAAGTTTTGACTTTCAGTAGATAATAAATCGTGAGTTGGGGACGCGGCACAAGTTTTAAACGGTACAAGACCTAAACTGTATTGAATCTTACATACTCTAATTCTAAACGGCAGAAGTCCTGAAATCAACTATGGTAATGCTGATAACCGTCCTCCAATTACGTATCATTACTATTTAAAGCAAAAAACAGCGTTCCTGTCATTGGCTAGTGATGACTTCATAACCTTGAAAGCACTCGAGTGTTGCCACTTCTAGTAAACAAAGCCATATGCACAATATTTTCCCAATTGGCTGACTTCATACAAACAATACATATTTATATTTATTTATTTATTTAAATTTCAAATTTTACGTGTGGAGAACATCTGAGAACAGCAAAAATGCAACACTTTGTCATATTCTACAACATTAATTTAACACCATAATATAGTAAAAGAAAGAAATAATTATAAACTTTGTAACTAGAATTGATAGTAAGATAAACTGTGAGAATGCAATTTATGTCAATTTCAGTCTTAATATTATATAAAAATTAAGGGCGGCACGAATAATTCCATTTATGTTTCGCGCACGAGCGCGGTAACTCTCTGATAAACAATTGCTTCGAAATATGGAGATCTTATGTCTACACTCGGCTTTGATCATTGTTAATAAACTTTCTGATAATTTCATAAGATAAATGCTATGAAAATACATGTATTTAATATAGGGCTTTTTTTTTTTTTAATCCTCTCCTTTATGTTGACGAAGAAAAATTAAACCTGACTCCAAGTTATTATTGAATAATACATTTTGATGTTCCAGCCAACTGGTTATTTCCGCCTTTCAGGAACCGGCTGTCGGAGGTCTGTTTACTTGTGTGCAGTGGTACATAGCATTATCAAATATGATAATTTATTAAAGAAGAGAATATCATTATTACTCTTAAATTTCCAAGTCCACAACTTCCGTTCAACAGACAAAGGAAGTCCAGCAGGCTGTAATAATTAGTATGTTACAATAAGATAAATAAGAGAGGGGGGGAAAAAAATAAAGACTACGATGAAAATACCCAACGGAAATTGGATATCCAAATTTCCTACATTGTATTTGATGATAGTTATTTAAAGGGGAATTGATTCCCTCCACATTTACTATATTTTGTATTTTATTTAATAAAGGGAATTGGTTACTCCAAAATTCCCATATGGTATATTGACATTTATTGAAGATTAAAAAGCAAAGAATGACAATTCGATAGTCCCAACGATCACATTAGCTTACATTAAGGCACCATCCATCTTTTATCTTCGTATTTTTGTATCAATATCTCTACACGTTAGTTTTTCATTTTTATAACTTAAGTTATATTTTATTCAACATATTTATTCCAAAAGTATTTTTTATTTTTAAATAATGGAATTGATTTTGTATCCTTTAATTTTTGAGACACTTTATTGTAAGTTTGGTTCTGATTGGGTGAAATTTTGCGTATACAGTATGTGTAACGCACGCTCACCCTATCCACGACAATAGTACTATATTTGTGATAAATGGAGTAACGTATTTTAAATTTCTAATTCAGAGGAAAACGTTTAACTATCTAAAAAGTAGTAAAAATGTATATAGGAAAATACTATGTTATGGTAATAACTATTAAATTCTAATAGAAGTTTTAAATAACTAGGATAGTCATTTGCATATTCACACTCCCTTTCTCGTGAGTTCTTTTTTTATAATCACATACCCTATGACACTTTGGCAGTGCCATAAGAAATCAGTGCAAAAATTTTAACTTTTTTAAATAAACCTCGTATGGAAAAATTCCAAGGAATTTTTCCTTCGCAAATGCACGTACATATCTGTTTGTATGTGAGAACTAGTGGCTGCGATAAAAGCGCTTTAGACTCATTTGGTAAAAAAGAAAGGGAAATCTCCTCATAGTGCATCCCAATGGACAACATAATAGTTAATTTTAGTTATTGCGTGAGTTGGTCGCGTTACGAGTTGAAAAGAGATGCTGAAAACTAGCAAGAAAAGTCAGTCGATTTTAATCTAGTTGACGCTAAATAAGAAGCAAACCTAATTGTTAGTAAAAATTAATTAATTCTCAGTTTTAACGCAAAGAACAAATCTTACAATATGAATTGCAACAACATACTCGTTTTATTAGTAAAATAAATAAATAAATAATAAAAAATAAAGTTGTGGCGTGTGATAGGAAGATGTTTTACTAGTGTAAAAGTTTAAGGAATCCTTCTGGCGTTGAAAAAAGAAAGAAGCGTCACAATAATGAAAGAACTTAAGGGCAGAGAAGAAAAAGGCAGGCAATGTTTCTCTAAAATTTTGGATCAGGTACAAATGTAATATTTAGTTCCAAAGAGGGTTACGCCCGTGTGTGATTTTGCATGAGGTGTGCATTGGGTTGATTTAGTAGGCAATAACATTGCTTGATTTATTTGCTGTTGTCTTGCCATTACTGTGGTTCTTAAATTTTCAACATGTCTAGAAACGAAAACTTAAATTTGCAGACATCGCTTCAAGCAATAAATAATTTATTATTAAATGTAGAAAATATTAACGCAGAATTATAGGTCGACAGAGCGGTGAGCGGGTCGTGGCCACAAGTGAAACTAACATCAAAACATCCCTTTCCAGCAGGTTTACCAATTACAGAATGTTTCAATAATCTGCATCCCAAGTAAAATACCGTTCACATATTTTTGTTTTGATCGAAGGTCGTGTGAAAAGTACGAGAATTTTGAAATATTATTCAATACATTATTAATTTAATAATGTTGTGCTATATTATTTAATACTGTTTTTAGAGGAAATTTGATAAATTTAGTCGGATAACTGGTAATTGATGGACCATTGGACTTTTCGCCAGTAACATTGATTTATAGTCCGTAGTTCGCGGACCAATAGTTCTTACTACTAATAGACGAATCAAGGATTTGAACCCGAGATTTCAGCGTTTTTGAAACCAAAATGCTAAATGTAAACTTACCAAGTACACATACCGAGTTAAAAAATAAATAAATAAATAAATAATAATAATAATAATAATAATAATAATAATAATAATAATAATAATAACTCCATACCAATTACGGACACTAATGAGAATGATATATCTACACAGAGTTCACTAAGATCACACGACCCCTTCTGTTTCACTCGTGTAGTTTCACACTCTGTCACTAGTATGACAATTGTGCAAACTGATTGATCGTACTGGAATTTCGAATGTTTTCACGAAAAATATGACAAGGAGTTGTCAGATGTTTCTAGTTCACCGAAATCTGCGGGGTGCATGCATTAAACCTCACGACCTGAACATTCCTTTTAACCTCTGCTTCATGTCTTATCTACCCCAAATATCTCCTTTGTTTCCGGTAAAGAACCAGAAAGAAAAGCGAAATCAGTTGGCATAGTAAAATTTGAGAGGTTTACAGAAATGATACGCTGCAGTATAACATTACACTTGCGTTGGACAGAAGCATTTTTCGTACGCTGCTTATTATAAAGAAATTAATTCCAATTTATTATGGCAACTTACAGCTAGCGGCGTAATAAATTCTTACGATGACCTTGGCGAGAAATATTCGCGGATCCCTGGGGAAGAAAAGTTTGTAATGCCTCCGTTTTTTCAAATAGCAAATAATAATAACAAATTTTCGAAATCAATTAATCTCAGCGATGTTATCAGTGCTAAACAAATAACAGATTTGTTTGCTTTCGATATTGCAGTGTCAAAGCTCACTGCCTGTCACCTATGTAAGTGGCCTAATATTACAAGAATAGATGATAAGTTTGTTTCAAGCCACCATTATGTAATGCTTTATGTAAACAAATCCGAATTCATAATTGTTTGTATTTAGGTTCTTTTACTTTGTGAGTCCTCGAAAAGCGTGAGGCCCTGGGTCATCACCCACCGATTGCGACGCCACTGACACAACAAATGCATCAAACTATTAAATAAAAATAAGAATAATAAATTATTTTTTTATTTTCAAATGGTCATGCCGTGTTGTTTAATATTAGAAGCAAGCACTAGTTTTTATTAGTTCTGAAATAATAATTATTTCTGTTGTTCGTATGCCTATCTTTTAAGAAAGATAAGATACCGAGCACGAACAACATGTATTATCATCTATTGATACTGCCTCTCCCTCTCGACTACTTTCTGGTTTTGTCTCTAGCTCGTTTAGTTTCCTAATGCTTTAAGCCGTTGGCAATTCTGTAAATGTACCTTTTTTTACGATGTACAAAGCGACACTAGCAGCCTCAGGATAAGAGAGACAGCGCTTGGTGGCACAGTACATATAAAAGTCTGAACAGAATTTGGATAAATTTAATACGAAGTTGAGTTTAAAAAAAAAATGATGTAATGGAGGAAAGATTAAAGTTAGTTGAAAAAAGTTGCAAAAAATCCAATGCGGAGTTAAGTAAAAAACTCGATGCGATGGATGAAAAATTAAAATTAGTCGAGGAAAATTTCAATAAATCTAACGCAAAATTTTACACTAGGCTAGAAAAAATTACAGAAGAACATGAATTAGGTTTTGTTAGTAACAAAGTTACGGAAGAGTTAGATATTTTGCGTTCCGATTTCGAAGACAAATTACTTGTTGAAGTAAGCAAGATTAAATGCGCTTTTAAAGAAAATGTTGATAAATATATTGATCGAATACAGTCCGAAAGTAACACAGTAACAACTAGTACTTACACTAATGGGGAAAGAGAGACCATTGTGTCCCAGTTGTTAATGAAAACTTAAGTCGCCATATTGTGGCAGACGTGTCTAGTGGTAAAAATGATAACTATCAAGTAACTTTTGCTAAGGTAAATTGTATAATATGCAGAGGGTTGATTGACGTTCTCGGGTTTTGTATGTGCCGTTTGTGGTAAAATTAGAGGCAAAAATGAGTCCTCTACATATATTAATAGCATGTTATTTCCGCTGGACCTTGACAGTGCCCTAGGTATTTTACTGACCCAAAAATTAGAATCTATCCCTGTCTGCAAAATATGTTTATAGTGACCTTCTAGTAATATTCCCAGTATAAGCATCTATTGAACTGGATATCTGGAATTTCGATACTTTGCTTGTGACCACTGCTGGAAGCTACTCATTGTTGCCGAAAGGGTCGATCTATCTCAAAGTAAGATTTGGCTTACAATATAGAGAAGGTTCAATAATTTTAAAAAGACAAAGGTTTCTTTTCAATATATACTCTTTGTAGCAATTATCGAAAAATCACTGTTGAAAAACAACGACAAAACACAAGATGAAACTACGTAATACCTAGGTACAAAGCTTAACACTAGAATGCCCAACGGAACATTTTTGTTCCACCATCATCTTCATTGCAGTCTTTATCTATTAATTACCGCACGATTCTTATTACATTCTGTGACTTTTAATCTTTTGAAAAGAGGATGCGATTGCGAGAAATTTACCTTCGTAGGAATTATAGATTTCTAGATATTACCGCATACCCCTAGAATGCCCGCGGAACAATTTTGTTCCACCATGCTTAGGTATATAAGAGATACATTATTACGCACATTTTATTCTTCCATTTTTTACACTGATGTTCATTATCCCTCTTTGTTTGCATTCCTGTCCTTCCCCTCAATGCGTTCTCCCCCCTTCCTCAACACCACCTATCCCTCGTTCACTTCCTCTCAACCGCCTACTCAGGAAAACAAAGGCTTTATACAGTGATTCAAATTTTGCACGCTAGAGGCGCTGTGTAATTAGCTTCGTTTCACGTGCCATAGTTGTGCAGCTATTTTCGATGGGAATGACGCGTTGATTTTTACTGCAAATAATTGAAGTGAAGTTTACCATACATTGGACATGTCATTGTTGTGCAGTTAGTTTCAGTCGATTGTGGTCTGTAATTGACAACCTTTTCGACATTTGTGTTTGAAAATCTCATGAAAGAAAGGATTAAGCACGGAAGAGATGCTTCAAGTGTTTCGTGAGCTATCCGAGGAAGATTCGGGAGGTTTGTCAGACAGCAGCCTCAGCGGTGACGAGGACTTCATTCCTATGTCTTCAAGTGATAGCAGTTTATCTCATGAATCATGCAGTGACCACATCTCTGACCACATTCATGTCAGAAACTGTTTTTCCGGTTCAGCGTGT
The DNA here is from genome assembly GCF_964235325.1 of Thermobia domestica. Classification (NCBI taxonomy): domain Eukaryota; kingdom Metazoa; phylum Arthropoda; class Insecta; order Zygentoma; family Lepismatidae; genus Thermobia; species Thermobia domestica. The sequence continues at coordinate 108,281,098 of NC_137463.1, read as the reverse complement.
GTGTAATGCAAGGGAACAGTCCATTTTACAAATTGGTACGACAATTACTGCTCCAGATGGTACCCGTTGGGAGGTAGTATGTCCAGGTAATCCTGCAAGCGGTAGGATTGCTAAGCAAAATGTACTGAAAGAAAAACAAGGTCCGATATCACACGCGATACGCCACATTGCTGATGAGAGTGTTGCCAGTTGTTGGCGCCTAATAATTGATGATCCTATGTTGAATAGAATACGGACATACACAGAAAAAGAAGCACGCAGACAAACTGGAGAGGAAAGTTGGTCGATGGCACTGGATGAGTTAGAAGCATTTATTGCAATAATGTACGTTCGTGATGCTACAGGGACAAAAGGTTTCAAGGCACATCCTTATGGTCCCAGAAATGGGGTGTCCCCTTTTGCCAAAAGGCGATGTCCAGGAACAGGTTCTTGGAGATTCTGAGGTACTTACGATTCGACGACAAGTCTACGAGACGTGCAAGATTGGAAACAGAAAAATTTTGTCATATTTCAGAAATATGGTATAAGTTCGTGGAGAATTCACAGATGTGCTATGTACCAGGTCAAGACATAACTGTGGATGAACAGTTGTTCCCGTCGAAAGCGCGATGTTCTTTCACGCAGTATATGCCGTTCAAGCCCGATAAATATGGGCAAATGTTTTGGGTAGCCGTGGACAATGATACCAAATATGTAATAAACGCCTTCCCCTACCTGGGCAAGGAATAGTTTCGTCCGGCAGGGGAAAGACTTTCAGAATATGTTGCGATGAAACTAGTTCAGCCCTTCTTGAAGAAAGGAAGAAATGCCACGTGTGAAAATTACTTTATTTCGGTAGCACTTGCTAACAGACTACGTTCTGCTTCTACTAATCTAGTAGAAACTATGAATCGATCACGCAGGGAGATTCCAGTTTCTGTGAAAAAATCAAAGGCTCCTTTACATTACACACAGGTGTTGCAACATGGACAAACTACACTCACGATTTACCTGGCAAAAGCGAACAAAAGTGTCATGATACTGAGCACAATGCATCCACAAGTGGAACTGCAAGGAGATGGCAAGAAGAAACCTGAAACTGTTATATATTACAACAAGACAAAGAGTGGTGTAGATTCAGTTGACATGATGGCTCGTAAATATTCTGTGCAGCCTGCCAGCCGACGATGGTCTGTACACACTTTTTGTAACTTACTGGACCTGGCAGCGATTAATTCCTGAGTGCTGTTCAAGATGGTCACCGGAAAGGTCATTGAACGTCGCTAATTCATTTTGCAACTTGCAGAGGAACTGGCAGAAAGGTACATGATACGAAGGAATAGAGAGGAGAGTCAGACACCGGGAACATCAACATTTTCCAGCTCTACGGAAACTACACGAAGGCGTTGTCAGGTACCAAGAAGTGTAAAGTGGGTTGTGGACGATCATGCAATGTGTGTACGTCTTGCAACAAGGTTGTATGCAAACAATGTACTGCGAAAGAAATGAAAATATTTGTATGTGTTGCATGTCATGCAAACTGATAATACTGTTTGCACCTTGAAGACGGTGGTGTAGCAATTCAAATGAACGCTTTCCACAAAACTTTTTTTTCAATTTTTGTTAGGTTTTCTCGCATTTATTAGTTCAAAAAATATCATTCCTAGCAAACACTTTTTGTAATAAGAGCAGAAAACAAATAAATGCGCTGGAGCATATAGTTCAAATGTAACGTAAAATTTTCATACAAAATAAAAGCACTTGAACTTAATTCCATATATTTTTCACTCTAGCCTACTTCCCCCTCCCCCACTTCCCCTGCCTCACACAATGGTAGAATAATGTGATACGTCTCTGTTAAAGTTTTTAGTGGATTAAGGCATATAATATTAAGATTTTGAAAAATATATTTTATTTGCTATAGACTCGAAAGAAGTGGAACATTTTTGTTCCACTGGGCATTCTAGGTATGTCGGAAGTGCGGGCATTCTAGTGTTAAGCGGGATACGGTATATCGCTCATTTTTTCGAAGTAAGCTGTGCAAATGTTTACTACTATTCCCAGTAAACATATCTAAATAAGAATTTACACAGTTCTCTTGAGAGAATTGTTAGAAGCTGCTTGTTGTCAAATTGTTATTTTGGACATTTAAACAGTTAATTTCTAGCTGAATGGATGGCCCCACTGTCACCAATGTTTCTATATGAAAAGATTTAACATAAAAACAATCATAAAAGTAGTGATCAAATTATGAATTTATCCAAAACCAAATAACTAAGCAAAATGAACACAACACCTAGAGAATGGAAATTACCAATTTTCCATATTGTTGATCCTGCCATTGTTGGAGGCAACAGTTGTTTATGAAACAATTCTAATTCGAATGTTCTCACTCAGAAGTCAACTAAACTTTGTAGTAGACTCACTACAAACGTATCTAGAAAACTGAACAGACGAAATTTCGATATTTTGTTTGTAACCATTATTACAAGTAAATCATTGTTGTGAAACGGGATCACAATATTTCAAAGTCAAACTTAGTTTACAGTGAAAAAAGAAGGTTTCAATACTTTCAAAGCAATTAATTCACTCAAGAGCTTCCCAAACGTTTCTAATCAATGTACACTCCTCGTAGCTATTACCGAAAAGCCGCTGTTGCAAAGCAACGACAGAATAAAAAATGGAATTATGAATAAAAATTTTCTACGAGATACGGTATATCGCTCAGTTTCTCGTAGGAGATGGTGGCATTTTTAGTGCTATTCTCAGTAATTTCCGTTGTTTGCATCTGAATATTGTGGAATGGTGCCAAAAGGAGTCAAACTATCTTCAAGTCAGACTTAGTATATAATAACAATAATAATAAATTTATATACAGTATATCTTTCATTAATCTCTAAACAACGACTTCACGATTTTCCAATGTCTTTCTAATTATACAGCCTTCATGGATATTGTCGAAAAGCCATTGTTGAAAGAGAATAACAAAATTAAAGATTAAACTAAGTATATACACTTCAACGAGATTGAATATCTCGTCTTCGCTTTTCGATAATAGGAAGTATGAGTGTATAATGAATAGAAATGATTTGTAAAATCGTTAATCTGTTGTTCTGAAATGATTGAAACATATTTTTCTTTAAGTACTTCTGACGTGGATATGTTTCAACTATGATCAGTTTCAACAATGTTTATAACGAAACTATGGAAATTCTTTCCTAGATATGTTTACTAGTAATAGTAGTAAACATTTTCAGTTCTCTACGAGAAAATAAACGATATACCGTATCTCATTCATAGTTTATATACGTACTACGTTTATTGGTAATAGTAGCAAAAATTTTCACGGCCTTCTACGAGAAATTGAGCGATATGCCGTAACTCGTAGAATTTTTTTATATGTAGTTTCGTCTTGTTTTGTTCTTTTGCAGCGACGGGTTTTCAGTAATATCTACAAAGAGTGTATAAAAAGAAAGGCTCGGGGAACGTTTAAATTTGTCGTTCTGAAAATTTTTCGAACCTATTTTATATATTAAACCAAGTATGACTTTGAGATAGTTCGACTCCTTTCGCAATAATGATCTGGTTTCAACAAAGGTACGAAGGAAAATAGCTAAATCCACATCTTCAGTCCTATACATTTCTTTACTTGGAATGGAAGCACAAAAATCGCTTTCTACGAGAAAATACGTTGGATATCGAATCTAGTTTAAAGTGTATGTACCTAGGTTTGTAATTCTCTTGCAAAATCGATTTTCGATAATACCCACAAAGAGTATACAATTAAATAAAAAGGCGTTGAAAAATCGCCAATTTGTTGTTAATAAAATATTAAAAGAGCTTCTTTATTGTAAACCCAGCCTGACTTTGTATAGTTCAACTCTAACAGCAATGAGCAGCATGCAACAAAGTTCAGAAATAAACAACAAAATTCTTCCCTAGATACGTTTACTGAGAATAGTAGCAAAAACTTTCCCCGGCTTCTATGAGAAAATGAGCGATATGCCGTATAACATAGACAACTCTTATATTTAGTTCCGTCGTGTGTTTTGTCATTGTTTTGCAACAAAGGCTTTTTAATAATAGCTACGATGAGTACTAAGATTAGAAACGCTTTGGAAACTTGAATTAGTTGCTCTGAAAGTATTGGAACTTACTTTCTTTTATTATTATTATTATAAACTAAATCTGATTTTGAGATAGTTTGACCTCGTTTCGCAATATTTGTAATGAATATTAGTACAAAGTTCAATTGGCTTCTGAATGAGAACAATCGATTATAAATGATGATTTTATAAACAATTATTGCCTCCAATAATTGGCAAATACCATTCCCTAGGTATTGTAACGTTCGTTTTGGCTGAATTCTTTATTTGTTCGCAATTTTTAGATTGTTTTATGCAACCTTTTGCATAAAATCATTGTTGTCGGAGAAGCCATTCACTGAGCTAGAAATTAACTATTTGAACGTTTAAAATAACCGTTTGACAACAACGAACATCTTCTAATAAAGGTCACAAGCAGACTTGGTAAATTGTTCCCTAGATACGTTTAGTGGGAAGATTAGTAAAAAAATCCATAACTTTCTACGAGATGCGCAATATACCGTATCTCGTTTAAAATTTGTATACCTAGTTCCACCTTGTGTTTTGTCGTCGTTTTGCAGCAACAGCTTTTCGACAATTCCTACGACTAGCATATATTGAAAAGAAAACCTTGGGAACTCTTTAATTGTCATTCTGAAAGTATTTGAACATTTTATATTGTAAGGCAAGTCTCACTAGATAGATCGACCCTTTCGGCATCAATGAGCAGCTGTTCCAACAATGGGCACAAGTAAAATATTGAAATTCTAGTATTCATTTTAACGTATGACTATTCTGGGAATAGTACTAAAAAGTTTTACCAGTTTCTACGAGAAAATCGCATCCTATTTAAAATGTTTATACCTAGTTCCATCTTGTGCTTTTTTTTCTTTCTTTGTTTTGCAATAGTGGCTTGTCGACAATAACCATACCAGATATACCAGTGTCGTATACCAGGAATGTATAATGATCAGAAAAGCTTTGGTAACTTCGATTACTTGCTCTGAAAGTACTGAAAATTCATTTGCACTATAAACTAAATCTAACTTCGTTTCGCAACAGTGATCTGCTTGTAACAATGGTCACAATCGAAATATCACGTATTCTGTTCTCTAGATATGTTTGTCTTGAGTTCTGCTACAAAGTTTTGCTGATTTCGGAATAAGTAAAATCGAATTATAATTGATTGTTTTATAAACAATTGTTACCTGCAACAATAACAGGATCAACAATATGGAAAATTGAAAAATACCATTCTCTTGGTATTGTTACTTTCATTTTGGTTAGTTGATTTTGACTGAATTCTTTATTTGGTTGCTATTTTATGGTTGGTTTTTTTTTTTTTTTTTTTGGTAACTCTTCTCATATAGTAACGTTGGTGACGGTGGCGCCATCCATTGAACTAGAAATAAATTATTTGAATGTCCAAGATAGCCTTAAGAAAACTCTAAAATGAGCTTTTTCTTTCTTTCATTTTTAAATTAAATTAAACTTCATTTATTTATATATTTTTATACATGTTATTTACTTTATGAATCAGAATAATCTATAGTACTAATAAAGCATGTACTATTTTGAAACACATTGTGTAATTACGTGTCGTATACGATTTACGCTCTCGTTAACACGAAGAAAGCTGTCACTTACTTAAAGAGGTGGTACCATTACTTCCTCAGGAAAGTCAACCAAGAAACGCTTAGAAAGAGAAAATCCCTGAGGATATTAATATCGTTTTAAAATAGTCTTTATGGCTGAAACTCCAGTACAAGAGGCATTATTTTCCCCTATTCATCTCAATGTTAACAACTTAAATAAATTAATGTTAAAATCTTTATTTTAGACACCACTGTGTTTAATAAAGTAAATAAATAAATTTCATGTACTTTCGTATTATGTATATTTTTAATCCTTTTATTTCAATTCCTTGTGTAGTACTAGTATCTTCTTCAGAGAAAACTTCACCATTAAGTATGGTTTGAGTTGATATTTACATGTTTGGTATCTCCTTTCTCCATCCATATATATACCACTAGAGCAACACTTAAAGCAACGGTAAGAAAACTTAAGAATTTCAAAATCCACTTCGGAAAAAGTGTTTATAGGCTAATCATTTTTCCCTCCAATGTATAAGCATATCAAATCTGTAGAAAGTCAGAGTAGCCAATTCTTATGCTTAATGTATTCCCTGGATTTATTAAAAATCGCTGAAAATGATCTTGTAGGGCAGTATGAAAACATTGTTGTACGTAATAATCTACTGCGGTTAAAAATTATTTTTGGTGTTACTAATAAATCAGAGTAGCCAATTTCTATGATTAAACATTTCGTACACTTACGGAAATTTCTGAAAAATCCTGAAGAATAGTGTAAAAAAATTTTTGTACTTTGTATTTATAATATATTTTTGATGCTACTTAGCTTGATAATACAATTCCTCCTTTTATCTAATGAACATGGATTTAGATTTAATTTTGGTTCCCTCGTTCTAATGAGGAAGGATTCGCACTTGGAGTTTTCAAGTTGCGAAGAGGTTTTATGGAGCATGATGCACTCAATATAATTTCTATATATTGCAGTGAATTTAAGTTTGAAGAGGGGATACTCAAAAATTGTGCGTAAGGCAAATTAAAAATCAATTCAAATTTCCACTTGATTTGGAATTTTAGAGCTTTTAAATCGTCATAACTGACAGAGACGATGAAAGTTTGAGGTATCACTTGAGTCTTAAATCTTGAATTAACTTCAGTGGTAGAGCGTTCACCTCTGGTGTGTTAGGTCCTTGTTTCGATTCCAGTTCACGCCAAGTGGAATTTGTGGTGGATAAACAGCGTGTGCATGTCTTTTTTCTCGGGGTTCTCCCGTTTTCTTCCACTTCATTCCACCATTTTCTTCATTACTAATCATCATCGTCTCCTTTAGCCTACACGGTATAATCTTGAGACGTAAAACTGAAAGACTTCATTTTATTTTATTTCGTGTGTTATTTATTTTTAAGTAATATATTTTACAGTATGGCGACAAAAATGATTAGAAAACAAAATATTAGATGAATGTGCCAGAAAAAAGCTTAAAATAGTATGAAAGTAATTCTATAGCGTTTCTTAATTGAAAATACTGCAGGATTGAATTACAAATTCGTTCTGAACTATTTCTGTATTCAAAACATACAGACGACTCCAAATTTACGATACTTCTTGGTATAAAACAAAAATCTGACGGAGAAAGCAACAAATAATGCTTGTCATAAAGCAGTTTACTTGCAAAATTCAAGATGTCATGTAGTAATATCAAACTACAGCGTGCTTCGGAAGTGGGCGTACCCCTAATTGGTGTTTTCTGACGGTTTTAGGTTTTACCCACATTTGTTTGATAACATTGCTTGGCATTGTCTGGCAACATTGCTATCCATGTTTATTTGTTTTTTCTGTTTTCTGCTTGGTAACAGTTATTTGCAGTGAAGTTGGAGAATCAACAATGTGTGATCAAAGTCCATATAGCATTGAACAAAAATTAGTTGTAGTTTGGCTTCATGAAAGGTGTTACACAGGTGACACCATGGAAAGTGTTAAAGCGAAATTTGCCCTCTTTGGTATTAATCCATCAAGAAAAGCAACAATGTTGGGGTGGGAAAAACGTGCATTTGCTATGGCAGTGTGAAAGACCTTCCCCGAGGCGGTCGACCGATAAAACGGAGGGAAACGTGCCGTGAAGTAGAAGCATCAGTGCAGCAGTCGCCTTCAAAATAACACGTAAAAGGTATTCGGAGCTTGGTTTTCCTCGGACCACCATGATGAGGCACCTGAAAGAAGATCAAAAATTGAAGGTTTACCGTTCAATGCATATGAATGAAGTGAGTGACGCCGGCATGGATGTGCAGAAAGAGGCATGCAGAACTCTCCTTAAGGTGTTCCCCTCGCTTCCAAACGATCCCATGGTGCAGTCCTCTTCACAGACGAGTGTGCTATTTACCGGAGTATGCATTCTCGGAACGTAATGTAGTGTAAGGAAAACCCTCGTTTTACAAAGAGATGGAGAGAAACTCACCACACGTGATGGTATGGGCTGGAATGAGTGTAACACACATTTTTGGGCCTTCTTCGAAGACAATGTTAAGAGTCTTCATCCCGGCGAAATTAAAATACCGCTCATTTTACAGTAATTATGTGATATCTTCAAATAGATAAAAGATAATCGAAATGTGGAACAAGAGCGCTCTAGGCAATATTATTTTACATGAGAAACCGTTATCACGACTCACTTATCTGCTTTCGATTTCGAGCCATTTTGAAAATCGGTATTTATTTTCGCGTTTCTAAACAGCTGAAAACGGAAAGCCACTAGGTGACTTGTGATAACGGTACCTCACGCAAAATAATATTGTCTAGGGCGCTCTTGTTCCATATTTCAATTATCTTTTATCTATTTGAAGATATCACATAATTACTGTAAAATTAGCGGCATTTTAATTTCGCCGGGATGAAGACTCTTAAATGAACATTCTTACCTGAAGATGCTTAATGAGTGGTTGGTGCCTCAACTGGAAGAAAATGGTATCAAAGACACTGTTGTGATACAGCAGGATGGAGCAAAAGCGCACTTCGCGATTCACGTGCGCAGTTACCTGAATCAGACGTTTCCTGGCCGCTGGATTGGAAGAGGTTGTGCGTCTTCATCAGCTTCCTTTGCCTAGCCTCCAAGAAGTCCCGATCTGAAGACACCAGACAATGGGTGATATCAATAAAACGGAGAAGTTGCTCATTACGCCCAATTTTGAAGTAGTTACTCGCATTGGTATCAATAAAAAGAGAACTGAGCACTAGTCGTCTCGGCTGACCTCGGAGAAGCCCCGCCCTTTTGAAGTAACCACACCTCTGTTCTCGAGCCGAGTAACTACTACGCGTTTGATATCAATAAAAATCAAAGACTCCTCTGTGATGCTAGTAACTTCTCCAAATTTGTGGAGCAAGCTAAATAGGTGACTCCGTGCGAAATATGGCAGAGTATATGACTGTTTTACTACGTAGAAAATCTTATAAACTGCATAGAAATGTTGGAAATGGAGATTACAAAAAGCATTATAAGTTTATGAAAGAAAATGTAGTAATTAGAACAACATTATTTAAGGAGAATCAACGGAAATTCGGGGTGGTGGATTACGTAATGATGAAAAGATGCGGGTTTTCTTCAAGGGCGCCGATCCTGTGGGGGCCAGGGGCCCCGGGCACCCCAAAGCTCATGTGGGCCCCTATTGTATTTATGAATATACAATATTTGGCATAATTAGAGTGCAATTTGTCTTAAAATCCTGACATATATATACCTTCTGCATCTGAATGTCCTCCCCCCTCCAATTTACAGAGAAATCGGTGCCCTTGGTTTTCTTGCGTTACGTGAGTGATCCGGGATTCTGGTCGGAATGTCAGGGGATTCTGGTGTGGCTATGACTACCTGAAAATGGATTGTTTCCGGAAGTGTGCGTAATATACAAACAGCAAAGGCAGAGTGGCAAGAACAATATACATTTCCGGGTGCTATCGGAGCACTTGACTATACACAAGTGGCATTAAAGAAACCTAGTATTTTGGAGAGTAATACGTTAATAGGAAGAGCTATTTCGTGGCTAAGCGGTTAGCGTACATGCCTTTGGCATAGGAGACCCGCGTTCGATTCCCGGCAGGAGCTCATGTGGTTTGGATCCCACGTTAATCAGTGGGTTCTGTCTCATATAGGCACGCTACTGAAAAGGACGTTAAACTAATAATCAACTCAACTCAACGTTGATAGAAAGGGTGTATACATGAGAATGTATTTTGTTTATGTCAAGGCGAAAGGGGATACGTATGGTGCGGAAAACGCAATCAGATGGACGTGATTTATGACGTGGGTGGCTGGACTTTATTAAAAAGAAAACAAAGGAGCCAAGTGTCTGATTTCGTTCTTAAAGCCAAACAATCTACAAAGACCTTGGACAACACGTGATATGCGCTTGTCGTGTTAATCTTGATATTGCTGGATTCCAATCAACATCCGTCAGCTCAAATAGGTTCATTCCCATGGTTTCAATATTACTTTCTTCTTTCCCGTTTTTTTTTCTCCTTTTTTATTTTTGTTTTATTCTCGCTTGAATATTAAAGATTCTCTTTTGAATTTGTGTCTCAGTCGTAGATGTATTTGATATTTCGTTCATTTCACTGTAATTACCTTCAAAGTTTCGGCTTTCCTTCGTTTACTTTCTGGTAGCTGTGACTTTGAAAGTACCACTGGAAACTCTTTTAGAATATCCACAAATGCACTTTGATTGAAGCTATCGTTGCTACTTGCCCGTTTCATGGCTTTTAAGATACACGCCATAGGTTAAAAACAACGAAATGACTGCGCGATGAATGGGAGAAATTAGTAATCACTTCGTTTATTGATACGACTCAGTGCTACGTGCAGAGGAAGCGCGAGTAAACGTTCATAAATCTGGAGCAGACTAGACCTGAGTAGTGGCTTGTTTTATTGATACGAAATTGAGGGAGGAGATTACTCCAGGTGTAGTTACTCCGATTCTCGAGCAGGACTTCTCAGGAGTAGTTACTTATTTTTATTGATATCACCCAATGCTATCTGGGGTTTCATAAAGCAACAAGTAAGAAACACTTGATATCACACAACGCAGGAATTACAAGCAGCTGTGGAACACGCCTTCACCCTCGTGACTCCGGAGTATCTCCGCAAAACATCTGCGAGAAGTTGGCGCAGAATTCAGCTGTGTTAAGACGTGGATGGTGATCATACCGATGTTTATGACTCTTAAGACTTCAAGGTAACTGTGTACAGACATTCTACCAAAACTAACACTATACTATTGAAACTAAAGGGGGGGGGGGTACGCCCACTTCCGGACCATGTACTCTTCAGGTCTGGCCTCTAGAGTGTATGGAAGCATTGTTTTTTGAATGACGAGAATCAGTACGCTACAACGCATTCTGTAACAGAGTGTAGTTTTATTAAATAAAAAGCAACGAGCTCTTCAAACGGTTTAATTTTATTTTATTTACTACATGCATAATTTTTACTTTTTTTTTAAAAAAAAAATTCACTGTTGAACAAATTTGATACGCAATTAATTGGGAAGCTTTATGAAATAAATTATTTTAAAAACACTCTTCGTCGAATTACCTGTCATACATTTCAATAGTATCTTTTTAATCTTATGAAATGTTGTAAATTGCTATTAATAAAAAGTTTATTTTCTTTCCAGCTTCGTATTCAGTGGTGCAAAGTCTTCTGTTGCTGCAGTCTTGTACATACATGCGACGGACCTTCCCTAGACTTAGAAAGAACATGTTACATCGTTCATTGTAATATAACATTGTGCATTGTTAGTTAAAATTTGTATGTGTTACCAATTCGATTAATTAAAATGTTTCATTAGTTTAATCATTGTTCTATTTTCTTTTACTATAGCGTGCATTTTTAGTAAAATGTGCATTAAGAAAAAATATGTTTAAGGCACGTACTGTATTATTATGTATTGGTAATATTTACGAATATTTCGTATTTCTTGTCTACTTACAAACCTTGCTGCTGAGAAACTGACGGGATTTCACCCTGGACCATTTATTTGCCTATCCTTCTTGTGGATTAATGGGAAAATATTAATCTGTTGTATTGTACATCGTGTAATGATAAAATATTTTTTCATTATACATCGACTAACCATCCAAACAAATTGAAGTTCTTATCTTAGATATTCGATCATGCTTTATGTGATGCTACCAGGATGGACCACTGCACAACACCCCAGTTTCCACTGCAGGAAACTTCGAACTGTGTAACAAATTTTAACTTTTGGTTTGTCCTTGGGCTCTTATGGTTATTTTCAGATTCATATAGTCTGACCATGACCAAAAATAATATTTGTTTGCCTGAAACTTTGGTTTTGTAAAGACAGACACTTAAAATTATGCTATTTTAAAAGAAAAAATGCCGCCTTTTAGTTACAAACACATAACTCTATTTGATTTTGTACAAAGTAACTCATTTGTACCTTGTATTAGGAAATAAACAGGCTTTTAGTTGTTGTATATTATCTTCCAATATTTTACACAAGGGGAAAAACTAGAGCTGAATGATTTATGAAAATTGCGTTATTTTTTTCCAAAATTCTCATTTAAATTTTTTGGCATACTAGCAACCCTGATGTTTTGTACGATTAGTCGACGTCTCCTAATCACCTTTTTGAAGTCGACTAGTGGCTCAAATTTTACACTTAGGGTACCGATGGTAAAATTTGTTCGTAATGGCATACCATTCTTGCACTAATGTGTGTTAGTGTCCCTGCTATCCCAGAGGCAAAGATGGCAAAGGAGCTTTGTAAAACCTTCCTGCAGACCTTTTAGGATTGCGACAACTTTAGTCTCCGATCACCTTCCATCCACACTTGTCATAAGACAAGGCCTGCAGTACTGTCTTTACGTTGTTGTAATCCTCCTTCAGATGAATAGAGGGAACCAACGGAAGAAACAGATACTTATTCCCATTCTGAAGCAGTGCAGTTTTGATTTTAGAGAAACTGTCAATGAACATGTGTCACGTTAAGGTTACAGTGGATTTCAATGTATTCTAACTTCTCGGCGATAATCATTACAGAACCACAGTACATCATGCACAGAGAAAAAACGTGAAAAAAGGTTTGTGGTGTGACCTCTGAAGTGACATATTTACCGACTCATGTAATAAATTCCACTGTTTCAGCCTAGAAGTTATAAGTTTGCAGTTGGGCTTAATAAGTTCTATATCTTTGATCAGATTATTCGTATCATCCTGATTGGAATAATACTGTTTTGTCTTCGGATCATCTCCTTTGTAATCAACATTTTGTGTACCTTCATCAGTCTCTGCAGATTCCTGTCCTTCTGATGTTTTCTGTCACTCAGATGAAGAGGGTACAGGGTACTGAGAACTGTATGGAACGAGAGCCATGGATAAAGGATATATCTATAACTGGCGGTGCATTCTTGCCATGTTGGCGTTTTATCAGGTTTTCCATACAGAAATAGCAATTAGTAGGACCAATTGTGGTCTGTGGGTTGTCGCCAAATTCAGGGTTGGCTGGTTTAAACCAAGGTGGTTTAGCTGTTTAAAAAAAAAATGGTTTAAATCAAAAAACGAAAAATGTTAGTAAAAGTGTAAGTGTTTGTAAAATCTTGATGAACACACATTTATGGGTTATCAGTTTCACTCCCGTATATTATTCGTATTATATTCAAACCTAAATTCGCTATTCATTACTGAAAGAAATTATACTAGAAAAGCAACTTTTTTTAAAAAAATAAATTTGTGAATGTTTCTTTTGTGATTTTTTTTATAGTTTATTATTGTTATACAAATGCAATCAAAGGAAAATTCTAAATATTGTTTCCTTTTTCAATAATGTTTACTATTGATAAAATCCAATTGCCGTACTTTTGGGGGGAGGGGGTCATACAAACCCCACGAGAAGCATTTATTGAAATCAGAAGTACCTTTGGTATCTATTTATGTATAAATTGGTCAGAGCCAAAATGGACTCAAATAACTCGTATCTTTATTCACTTTTCTTACTGATATGCAAATTAAGTCGTTGTATTTCTTTAACTTGGACTAAATTAGTTCTTCCGTACTCTGCAGTATTTTGAAATTGTCCATATGTAATTCTGTATAATGCTTTCACTTGTGCAACTGTTTATCGTTTTGTCCTTCTGAAATGACTCTTGACAATTATATTAGCAAGTATGTAAAGATTAGTACAACGTACTTTTGTCAGGAGTCCTTCGTGAGTGAGTCGGCAGATGTATCGCATTTGTAGCCAATTAGCCCTGGCTTCGAGTTCAAATGGAGGACAATTTCTCTCGAATGTAAGCCGAGAAGCAGTTTGGATTCCGCTTTAAGCTTATGTGAAGCTTTCCAGCATACCCAATTGATGCATAATAACACCAGGGCGGGGAAACAAACTTGTTCCTTATCTTCCGAGGTTCTTCTGAGGTATTCACGCAATAGATGAGTGGCTATGGTTTATCCAGATTACTAACAGACATTCCAAAATATGGCTTGCTAGCCTCACACATCTTAGAACTTGATTGTAATGTGAAATGGTTTCCCCTGCATTTTATGGAGTCGCCACAAGCGTAGCGAAATGAGTTAGAAGAATGCTTCACTTTGATGTTATCTCTGAAATAGAAGACATAAGTATACGTTTGTCATCTGATACTTTCCTTGTACCTTGAACATGTACACTCATGTCCAAAATTATTGTCGCATGTCTATAAATATATTGTTGTAGGAATATAATTTGATAACGAATTCGATCGGTATTTCTTATAATGTTAGTATGTGTATAATCGGCAAAGACATGTATGTGGCAAATTTCATGTCAAAAGAGTAGTAAAGTAAGAAAAATAAAATGAAAACTTTTTTGTTCATTTAGCAACATTGTATTTTACTCCTGATTTTCGTATTTATAATTTTTTTCCTATGAAATTTACCACAAATATACATTTCCCAATTATACACATAGTACCAGTATTAAAAGTACCCTGCAAAATCATTATCAAATTATATTCTTACAAGAAGTCAGTTATACGACAATCATTTTGGACATGAGTGTACATACTTGCATATAACTTCGAAAAATGCTCTAATAAAAAAATAAGAAACAGTTCACCACACATCTGCCATACGAAATATTAAGAATCATGGAAATGAGATAGTTCGAAAGATTGGCAACATTGTTATATATTAACAACCTCTTCACGTCGTGCCTAAATTGCATGGGGATGACGTAATTAAGACGATCGGAGATTGCTACTATTCATTGTCTGAAATGAGTAGGTTGAAGTGAATTGAGAGGAAAATATTACACATTTGAGCTTCATTCAATAAATGTATTATTTCCAATAATATCAAAGTGTTACTGTGTATGTTCATGTATGAATGAAGTATAACTAGTCAGATCACATATCGCCAACATCTAGAAATTATGTCACGAATAACTCGCACATAGCTGAGATACACATACCTGTGATTATGATGAGTGTCTGGACTGGATGATTATACTTTACGATGCTGGATTTCTCAGTTTGGATAGTCGGTAGGCTGTAGCGACCGACTAGATGCCAACCATACTCCAAGTCTATGGTTATTGTTGATGAAGGATAGATCTCCCTTGATCTATTCGAAATGGAATGGATTGCAGCTCACTGCTTAGCTGCCAACGGCTCTCGAAGTGTTTCTCGATCTCTCCTCCACTTCTGATCTCAATCCCCTCCAACGAAAGGTTTTTGTTCTCGTTTCCATACACACTGGAATTCGCTTCATTGATCTTTTCTGTCTATCTCAGCCATTGGTGAAACATTGGTTTCAACCCGAATTACATCGTGACCAAATTCCCAGACCAACAGTTTCTGCAAATCTGACAGTTATGCCACAATCAAAGTGTGTCAATGTTACATACATCATTTCACATTGATGACTTTTCATATTTCGTACACAATGTTACAAATCACAACAAACACATAAACTGACGACTTAGCGTCTAGCCATAACATTCAGTAATTACATTCAAGACATTTACTAACCATTGACGTAAATAAACAAATAAACAAATACACGTGTGTGTACGACATGACAACATTTCGTTATTACTACAATTCAATCTTTTTAATTTGACTTTGAATAAATATTAATTTCCATCACCAAAAATAATATAACAAAATCGTATACCTCTACATGCCCCTCCTTCAAAACGAGGGAACTACGTTCTCGCCTAAATTTCTAGGTAGAAATTGGCAAGATATTTAATATAAAAATGCAAACATTAAAATAATTGTACATATTTTTCCTTCACCTGTATATATACATATATCTATCAATATATTCCTTTAATCATTTATTACAAACTCTGTTATATATAACTTTATTTACATTAATTTCTCTTTATTTCATTTTTAAAACAAATCGTTGACAAGAGTCTCTGTTGAAGTGTCGGCTTCTGCAATCTATTATTTTTTATATGTAACTACATGCTACTTTGTGCTCTTTCAAACGCATATACATATACTTTTTATATTTTTCTGTAACTTTCCACTGCATTCAGTATCAAAGTTCAAAACATTGTTTCTCGCTATAGCACTTCTATCATGAATGTCAGCGTCTTCAGCACTGATTTATTTCAAAAAGATATTCACTTTATTAAACACTATTCACTTCCTAATAATGCACTTATACACTTAGTATCAACGTCCATTTGCGTTGTTTCATTTTAAAGCATGATTAAAAATTGATAAAAATAAAAATCACTTCACTACTGTTACCATTTTCGTTCCTGTAGTTAGCAACTATGTTTCGAAACCATGCCGTAGAATGTTTATTCTGCAGTTTTTGTGGCCGAGACCTTGAAAGTCCTCCACGTAGCGTCCTCAGTTGCGTCGTACCGATGATTGCACTTGGCCGTGAAATTCGTGTCTGAATATTTTCGTCGAAAATTTGGAGATGTTCACAAAAGTACTACGTCGCACGGACAAAAGTAAACTTTATCACTATTCGGGTTCGTAGTAAAATGTTCGTCCGTTTTCACGGTTTCGGCATTCTCCAAATTCGTGTTCACATGTGCAATACTCTGGATTTTGGTAGTGTGTAGTGCTATATGTGTATCTTTTATGCTTGTGTTATGTCGTGGCAATTCCACATGTTCACGACAGTGATCCAACTTACTCTCAGTGCTATTTTTGTGTTTTCCAGTGTTAGTTTTGTGAACAAGTGAATAAATAGCCGTACTTGCATAATGTTTTGTGTGTGTGGCATCTTCGTAGATAGTGTTCTTGTTTTCTACGTTACTTATCTTTCCTCTCTGCTCATTTAATTTTCGTAATCTACATACTAAATATAATATAATTATCAAGGTCCCTACGACAAATAATAATAAACCCGTCAATACTATAATTAATACCATAGTCTTCTTTTCCATAGTTCTGCAAAATATAAATGACTAATCGTGAGATTCAATTTTCGTCTATTTTACACTCTTATATTTCTATATCTGTGTCTATGGTTACTTTTTTGTAAAAACTTACGTTATATTACCATAGGCCTACTTTTAATGTACTAAACTTTACATTGTTCGCTCTAAAATGCACAACTGATGCATATTTTTTTAACAATGAATGATGTTCTTAGTCTTATGTAACCTATTCGAGTACTAAACCTTACTCTCGTTACATATTAATTCTCATTTCTTCGTTTTGTCATTTTTTTAAAAGTCGTAGTAGCTATACATTTTCACTCATATTTACGTGCTTAAATATGCTTTATGATTGCTTCTACAGCTATATTTAGGTACTAATGACTTTATTAATGTTTCTTCTACCTTTCTATAACGTTACAAAGCTTTATTTATTCTAAAATTATACGTATTGCATCAAAATTCGCGTGAAATTGTAGTATTTCTTGTATGTGGGAGTGGCTTGTCGCCATGCAGAAACCATCATGGCCGCCAGACTTCGCCCCTTGGATACGAAGTACAGCCGCTCACAAGAAGTGAGAAGCGCATGAAATGCATTCTCCCTCAAATGTACAACAGCGCAGATGGATTAACATAACCTGTTGATTCTCTCCATAAATATACATTTTAATAACTAATGAAATGAATACTTCACTTATTATTAATAACTATCGATATGCCAATTGGTTATTATATAGATTATTAAGTATCAATTATTTTAACTCTTTCTTTCTTTTTTTAAAAAAAACTTGAATTTAGAAAACAAATTTTGGTCCAAAATACCTTGTTTACATACCACTTTCGACTATTCTAGACATGATGCACTACGTATGTATTCTCTTTTGACTATTTTACGTCTATTAACTATTCTTTTAACTATTATTTTTACTATTTTCTTCTCGATGTTTATTTCTTTTAAAAACTTTTCGCATACTTTCTACGACTTATTTCTTTCACTAGTAAGCTTATTTTTCTAGTTTTACGCTAATAGTATTTATAATATTCTTTTATTTCTCTATTTATCTAGCTTCTATCCTTATTTTTAGTAGACATTAATTTCTTGTTTTCGATGTTCACATAGCTTTCAGCTATTGATCTCACTGATGTTATGATGTTATTGAGTTTAGTCATTACTCTATTTGCATGATGTTCTCTATCTTTTATCTATAATATCCTATTACTATTTTTATTCTTACTGCTTTTCTTGCATACCAAAATACCGAGTGTTGTCGTTCTATTTTCGCGCGTGACTTTTTCCGTTCAAATACCTTCTTCGTTTCACCACTGGATAGTCTGACCCTAGTTAGTCTAGGAATCTATTACCTAGGCTTATCGACTCATGTCTACCACATTCGCTTGGTAAGTATTTATACTCATTTGCCAATAATTTAAGATTCTAATAAAGTGATTATTTTCCAGGTTTTCATTCCGACATTGAATTACTTTTTTTTTTTCAAAAATAGTTTTCTTCTGCATACCACTAAATGTAAAACTTTTTTTTTTCAACCCAAGGCACATACAACATGGTTTTACGTCATTCGCTTTACTTCATTATTAATTGTTGATTATTATTATTATTCTTGATTTTGAATTTTATATTGCCGAATTGATTTGTAAAGTCTACAATACAATATTATAAGCAATGTAGTTGTTGATATTAGAGCTATGATGATCCCACCTATTACATACATAATATAATCCGTTTTTAAATGTAACTCAGGGATTGTTGTATCGACTTTTAATTTCAATAGCTTCTCCGTTAATCCGTTCAACTCTTGTGTATGTAACGAAAAATTAACTTGTTTCTTTGTCCAATTACCAATTAATTTAATGTGTTTATTCCGAACTTGCACTATTTGTTTAGTTGGTATTACTAGTTCTCCTATTATTATATTATCAAATTTATCATAATTTATAAAACATGATTTAGTCTTCGTTTGATCCAATTTTGTGGAAGTAATTCCTTGATGTACACCTACCTTCGTGCCTAAATTGCATGGGGATGACGTAATTAAGACGATCGGAGATTGCTACTACTCATTGTCTGAAATGAGTAGGTTGAAGTGAATTGAGAGGAAAAGATTACACATTTGAGCTTCATTCAATAAATGTATTATTTCCAATAATATCAAAGTGTTACTGTGTATGTTCATGTATGAATGAAGTATAACTAGTCAGATCACATATCGCCAACATCTAGAAATTCTGTCACGAATAACCCGCACATGTGATTATGATGAGTGTCTGGACTGGATGATTATACTTTACGATGCTGGATTTCTCAGTTTGGATAGTCGGTAGGCTGTAGCGACCGACTAGATGCCAACCATACTCCAAGTCTATGGTTGTTGTTGATGAAGGATAGATCTCCCTTGATCTATTCGAAATGGAATGGATTGCAGCTCACTGCTTAGCTGCCAACGGCTCTCGAAGTGTTTCTCGATCTCTCCTCCACTTCTGATCTCAATCCTCTCCAACGAGAGGTTTTTGTTCTCGTTTCCATACACACTGGAATTCGCTTCATTGATCTTTTCTGTCTATCTCAGCCATTGGTGAAACATTGGTTTCAATCCGAATTACATCGTGACCAAATTCCCAGACCAACAATTTCTGCAAATCTGACAGTTATGCCACAGTCAAAGTGTGTCAATGTTACATACATCATTTCACATTGATGACTTTTCATATTTCGTACACAATGTTACAAATCACAACAAACACATAAACTGACGACTTAGCGTCTAGCCATAACATTCAGTAATTACATTCAAGACATTTACTAACCATTGACGTAAATAAACAAATAAACAAATACATGTGTGTGTACGACATGACAACATTTCGTTATTACTAGAATTCAATCTTTTTAATTTGACTTTGAATAAATATTAATTTCCATCACCAAAAATAATATAACAAAATGGTATACCTCTACAATATACATTTTGTTACTAGTAAACTTACTGTGGAACAAATCTAGGTTTCCATTGTGATTTTCAAGAGCTTCAACAGATTAAACTAGCATTTCTTTCTTGCTAAATGAAAACGTACAATACTTGTTTCACACATGAGCATGGCAATATAACTGACTGTCTGATGAAAGAAAACAATTTCATATATATACCTGAAGACCTGACATTTTCGCTAAAATTCTTGCTTCGATGGTTCATTCGTGTGTTACAGTAATCATCCAGTTCTAAGGTGTAGCCAGTTCAGATGAAAAAAATATCCGAAGTTATCACCTCAAAGACGCGTCCTATTACACAGCCCATATAGCTCATTTAAAACATATTTCGTCGTGAAAGTCGCAAAACCAAAGTTTATTAATTAAAATATCGCATTTCTTTCTTCTTTCATCATACATTATTGGAAAATAACATTTCCAACTCAAGGACAAAATGTGTGTTACACAGTGTGAAGCTGTACAATTCTCTTCACAAAAACCTAGTGCGCTTTCAGAAACTGAAAAAAAACGATCTTATATCCTTACGAATTCCTAGCGGTCACGGGTTCGATTCCCTGTGGGGACACTCGGTCGAAAAAGTGTGAAAAGCTTTTTTAGCCCAGCCATCGTGAAGGAGGATTTCCTCATTCACACCTAACTTTTAGGTCCCAGGCCGCTTCCTTCTTCCCCATTCCTTTCTTCCTTCCCTTTCTTTGGATATTGTGCTCGCCGAGGGACGTCATCCTTCGTACGTGACGGTCTAAATGGCCATAGATGCCGGAAGCTCAGAAATCTAAATCCTAAAATCGCTTATGAATTCCTTATAGGTCTGAATCATTTTTCCTGTATTTTTGCCACAAGCAAGGGGAAATTGAACGAAAATGCTGCAATATGCATATGAAAATTTTGTTGTAAAAAAATAAAATAGCTGGAATACATGCAATTCCATAATTTTAAGGCGCAGATTGAGTACATTGCTTATATTTTTAATCTAGAATGATTTAAAAAGCGATGGAAGAAGGAAAATATAACTACAAATTGACTGCAATGATCAATCATCCACTTTACGCGATTTGTTAATGAATTCACTGTCAATTCGAGTGTCCCAAAACAAGCCTTTGTCCGGTTACCTTTCTTAGAGCCGAAAATTGACAGAATTTATAAAGAAACATCTGTATCAGCAGGGAAAAGGCAAGAATATTTGAAAACATTCTGCTATTTTCTGATATAAAACGTGATTCATCTGACTTGTGTTTTGTATGGGAGTTTCAAACGAAACTGCTTTTTGTTTCTAAAACGGTCGAGATATTAAAAATCAAACTAATATCACATTTACCTGGAATGTCAGTATTACAACCTTCATGCCAGAGTAAAATTATCTTTTGTTAGACTTTACTACAGCAGAAAGTAAACCAAAATTTGAATAACTTTTCTTTCTTTCTTTTTTTAAAAGCTGGGCCCTTAAAACGATATTTCTGTTGAGGAAAATAGATAGTCTTCTGTTAGACTGTTCAGCAAATAACTGTTATTAGTATTCAAAATAAATATACAAACACAATGAGAAGGACATTTAAAATTATAAATATTTGTTTTAAAAAATTCAATAATTTGTCTGTAACTTCTATCTCGGGCGCGTGCTGTCCTTGGACTTTGTGGTGCATAAACACCGTGAGAGTGGGTGTTCTCGGAGTTCTCTCGTTTCCCCCCATTTTTTCATTCTACCATTATCATCAATCTCATTATCAGGGTTTATTTTTACCTTGATACATAATCGTGAGACGTTAAAGCAAACAAAATATCTCCTCCTTTTTTAAATTAGACCAAAAAAAGTCTACCTTTGCCAGGAAGATAAATTTGAATATTTAAAATGCAAGAATACTGCTGATATTTCATTATGTTGAAATAACCCTTACGCAGTTTAAATTAATAGTACCCGACGACCAAAAGGAACATAGAGTTCTTCTAAAAGCATTCCTTATAATTTCAAGATAAAACTGATCAGAGGAAGAAATGGATATTTATGCATATTTACGTCCTTTCCGCTTAATAACGATTCCACTTGCGCCGATAAAAACAAATCTGTTCGTTCGTCCCGATATAAATGTGTTCATTTCCCTAGAGGTCATACCGTTCAACGTATCCGCACCAAACTTTAAAATTTATAGAGGATTCTTCAGTTTTTCTTTCTTCGAATTTACTTACTGCTCCCAAAATTAAGTATAGTAAGTAATTTACTGAATGGTGAAAAAAAAAAAAAAAACTAGTTTCTCAAAATCAGCTGTAACAATTTTGTTTATTTTCCATATATATCAGTATTTTATTAACCCTTGAAAGCTAACCATTTGTAAATTTTACGACAGGCATGGGTTGCATTTCGTGTTCCTTGTTTCCGGAAATGCGGTCGAAGTGACAGTCACAGTACTTTTTTCCTCTAGCAGACGACTGTACCCGTGGCTCTCTCTCACTATTTGAATTGTTGGTTCGGTAGACAGAAGGTTTTGTTTTTCCGGCTGTCGTACATTTAACGAATGGTTAGTAATAACGCTAATTTGAGGTGTGGGATAATTTTGTACTTAAATGCATGAAATTGTACCAATCAAGTTCATTCGTTACTATTGATGAACAGTTACTTGCATTTCGTAGGAAGTATCCGTTCTGAATGTACACTCATGTCCAAAATGATTGTCGCATATCTATAACTGTCTTCTTGTAGGAATATAATTTGATAATGATTTTGCAGTGTACTTTTAATACTAATACTATGTGTATAATCGGGAAATGTATATTTGTGGTAAATTTCATAGGAAAAGAATTATAAATACGAAAATTAGAATGAGTAAAACAAAACGTTGCTAAATGGACAAGAAAATTTTATTTTCGTTTTGTTGTTCTTATTTACTACTCTTTTGACATGAAATTTGCCACATACATGTCTTCGCCGATTATAAACATACTAACATTATAAGAAATACCGGGCGAATTTGTTCCTACAACAGCATATTTATAGACATGCGACAATAATTTTGGACGTGAGTGTACATCCCTGGTAAACCAAGTAAATACGGGATCAAAATTGTAATGATGTGTGACGTTGATACAAACTATATGGTAAATTCAGTAACATCTTGGAAGAAATACAAATTCAGGCAGACTTCCTTTGGCCAAGTATTTAGTGAGATAACAAAACCAATCCACGGCTCCAACAGAAACGTGATGACGGACAATTGGTTTACCAGTGTCAAGCTTGACGGTGATCTTCTAAAGCCCCCGTTCAACTTGATCACTGTGGGAACACTTAGATCGAACAAGAAAGAGATGCGTATACTATTGGAAATTTCATGACGGCCTTAGGGTGAGGTCCAGAAACTTGACCTATTACCCTTCTCCGCCCATTACATGGTAGTGAAACAGATATTTTTTCCGAAATCCGATGTTGCCAACAAATTCGAACTCCATGACAGCTCTCAGCTAAAATAGGAGGGGGTGAGTAAAAGCTGATCTCCGTTACTTGAGTAAGGAATGGAATGTTTTAAATGTTTTGGCGAAGAAAAAAGTCCTGCGTGCTGCGAGTCCTTCGTGTTGTTTTGTTATTTGACACTTCAACAGAATATCTTTCTTCTTCCGTTAAGAAGGAGCGAACCATATTTCCTGCCAGTTGGTCAATGTTTGTTCATCTCCCTGTTCTCTATATAGAAAGAATGAAATAAACAAAGAAGGCAAGAAACACATTTTGGACTGTGCATTTTTTTAAAAGATAAACATGAATGCATCTATTGAAAAAAAAAAACACGAGGAAGAGTTTAATCTATATAAAAGTATCTTCAATTCTAGTCGAATAATAATATCTGAAATGCATGATGAAGAAGTAACTTTCTCATTTACATAATAGATAAGGCAACAAGATATCAAAAATTTACAAACATGTATTTCAATTATATTTTACATTTTATTAAATTACATTATTTTTAATTATTTTATTACATAATTACACTATATTTTACATCGATTATTTTTATAGAATTCTTCACTAGAGCATAGGCCGTCTAAATTAATTTTCTTTTACTGAGTTTTCCTCATGACACCGGAAGAACATAGGCATAATATTAAATTTTCTTCTTTCTCTTCGGTATTTGACAGTGTTATGTATAGGCCACGGGGTTTAGATCGAGTTACCATGGTTAGTTATTAGCGGAACAACTATTCTCATCTATTATATTATTATTATTGCTGAGAGGTATTTACGTATTTAATAGTGATCTAGGTATAGTTTGAATGAATTTTAACATTATAATGAGAAATGGGGAAATATTTTGGAAAGGATGCTGACAAATAATAAGTAAAAGGTAGTATCTCACAATTCGTTTGAGAGGAAAACGAAAATCGTGGACAATTCTGTCAAGATTTCTCGTTGCATAATTCTGTAAACTTTCCAATTGTAATGTGAAATTTAGCACCAGGAAATATTTATTGTTTTACTATTATAGTTAATGTAATATGCTTTGTTTCGGATTGATTCCCGATCAAACACAGAATTTTCAGTTTTTAATCTACATCTTTAGATAATTGAATTAAGAAAGAGGGAACCTTGGCCTAGAACAACAATAAAGAAAGCAATGTGATAACCACACATGACACAACTTGCCTTCGTTGTAACATTAAATTATTATTTTTATTACCGCTAATCATAAAATTATTTATTAACTGGCTGAAGAACCGGCGTTCACGGGAAGAGTAGATTTATGGAGAATATTTGAAATGTTAATCATATTTGAACCCTTTTTTCGCATTTAGGTATTTAAATGGAAATTAAATTATAAAAGGTTAGGCCACCCAAGTTCTATTTTCAAAAATTGATTTTAAACTGTTTAACAGCTTTTGACATATTCTATATTTGAACCCTTTCCCCCTAGGATACGCCTTTAATGAAAGTGACATGAAAGAAATCCGACTCCAGTCAACTGTTACCTACTTTGCAAAATCCATTTGAAACAATCTATCCGTTTTTCTCATGATGATGACAAATAACATCATTTTAAGTGTGGAGGACACATACCTCTTAGGAAATTCATTATAATGAAAGAGACCTGGAAAGCCCAGTTTGAGCCAAGTGCTAATGTTCCAAAATTCTTTCCAAACGGCTCAGCAGTTTTCTCGTGATGATGAGAAGATAGTCTCGATTGTCTTCTTTACAAAATTTTCTTTTTACTTTCGAGTGACGATAGGAAATAAGAAAGTATAGCAATCATGAAAAAAAATTAGATTTAAACGGATTTGTACGTTAGATGATCCCTACATGTCTCAAAACGGAGTTCTGTTCGTCCCAGTGAAAATATGTTCGGTTGCCTAGAGGGCATGTCTACGGTTCAGCGTATCGAGACATAATTTTAAACTTAAGGTTTTTTACAAGATTCTCTAGCGTCATTTTCCAATTTTCTTAACCCCTCTAAAACTACGAGTAGTTTACTGAAAGATGAAAATCAAAATTTGTCTCAAACTACTCAAACTCAAAAACTACTCTAACGAATTTCTTTTCGTGTTTCATAAATCATTTGGTAGAGCGTTCACCTCCGGTGCTCAGGATCCCTGGTTCGATCCCAGCTCGCGCCGTGTGGACTTTGTGGTGGACAAACACCGTGCTCGTGGGTTTTCTCGGGGTTCTCCCGTTTCCTCCCACTTTCTTCATTCCACCATTTCATGCATTTCTCATCTTCACCGTCTCCTTTAGCCTAACCGACTTCCGACTTATGCGTGGGACGTAAAACTTAAAACATCAGTAGCGTAGACAGGATGTGTGTTTGGGGGGGACAAGTGCTGTTATAGGTACATATAGAGGAATTACAAACAAAAATATATAAACATAAAATATATAAAAAATTACAAACATCAAAGTACCAAAGTACATTGTCGGACCTCTTTGGGGGGGGGGGCTGCCCCCCCTTCCCTACGCCACTGGGCAACATGAGATCAGAAATTTATGAATAATGTATTTTAATTATATTTTGCATTTATTACATTATATTCAATTACTTTATTACATAATTACATTATACGCGTATTACATCGATTATTTTTATAAAATTCTACACCAAAGCATAGGTCGTCCTAATTAATTTTCTTGCATTATATGCGATGTGGCCGTGTACTTAAAAATCTTTTATTTTATTTTATTTTATTTTTTTTTTTAACTAGCATTAACACAAAATAGAGCATGTACTACCATGAGCAAAATAAATGACGCGTCTCTTTATTTTGAAGTATTTTGAAAATATCTCCGTTTTCTTTATATGTTCGAAATCTCGGAAGGTTTCCCCAGCAGGACAGGTTAATAACAAACCCGTTTTTAATATTTGTGTTAGATATTAGCTTAAAATAAAGAAATTAGAAGCAAAAAACATTAAATCGACAGAAATCTCGAGAATTACCAACTCTGCTAAAGTGGGAAATTTTCAAGAACGCGAGGGAATTCTGCAGTTCAACACGAAGCAGCGACATCTATGTCAGTGAGAGAAGCGTGGATTAGATCTACAAACGAAAATTTTAACGAAATATTTCTAGTATGTCTTATTATATGCATTATCAGCGAACTCCAAATATATGAATCTATGCTAAGTATTAACGTATAGATAGTGCAAATAGTGGAAATTACCTATGGAAAAAGACGAATTGTTAGCCCAATCGTAATGAAAAATCGTCTTTACTGTAGAACAGATTCAGCTTACATAAAAAAGCAAATAGCTCAGTTAGATAAAGCAACGAGTTTGTATACCGAAGGTAGGCGGTTCGAATCCCGTGAAGGACTGTTGTCATTTTTATCACTAAGGTTATTTTATTTATTTTTTATTTGGGAAAGAATCAAATTGTAACATATGTGTAAAACTCATGACGATACCAAAAAAAAAAAAAAAAAAAAAAGAGAGAGAAAATATCGTCGCATTTGCATTAGTGTGTCTAATTTTTGTTTGCAAACAGATTCGTAATTATTTCCCCTGTGCTCACTGATGCATAACGAATGTTTTCCAGTAAATGTTAATTCTAATATGGAGAATTTTATAGTTTCACAATTCCTCACTACATAGTCTTCTATCTACGTGTTTGGATATTTTGATAACAGATTTCCCTATTAAACGTTTAATTTTCTCTATAAATATTTGTCTTAAATTGAAATTGTTTTGAATTTACTACATAAGCAAAGTTGCCCGAAGGAGGAGAGCTCAAGTAACAGATATTCTACGTAAAAGCAACCTATTGTAGAATGATGATGCTTCTTACCTTCAGCATATAATCTTAACGTTAGAGTGTCAGAGAGAGAAAAATCCTGTTTTTCCTCCCCTATGACCACTCATCTTAAAGCTCTACCTATAATGATTCGTGTCACATACTTTCGGCTCTCCAAAGACATTCATATTTATTATTATTATTATTATTATTATTATTATTCCTGTGACTTTTTGGCGCCCTTCCCCTAGTAGTAGCCTATATTTTACATTTTATCATAGTGTTTTTAATAGTTTAAACCACGAGCGTCATTTCAGATTTTGCTTTGGGGGGGGCAAGACCTCTTGATATAAGTAAAATTTCGCGTTTTTCACTGATTTACTACTATTCTAATGATAAACTCTATATACATCTCAAACTCAGGGGGGGCAAATGCCCCTCCCTGCCCTCCCTAAATGACGCCCCTGTTTTAAACCCATTTTCAAAAAGAAATCCTTACCTAGGAAAACTTCACAAAGAATATGGCCCGCTATAAACAATACCAACTCCACCCCCCCCCTGGTCTAGTGGCTAGCACGCCTGCCTTCTGTGGTACCGGGTCCAATTCCCGGTGGATTAGTGTTGAACGATAAAAGTGGTTCGGATTCCACTATAATTAGTATCCACATCTCCCTTGCCCATTAAGGCATAACCGTGGAACGCTAAACTCAAGCAAACAAACAAACAATACTTAATTCCCGGCACTCTTTATTCTACATGCCATCTCTCAATTTTTCGATACAGCCCCCTTAGTACTATGAAACTCTCTTCTTCCATAGTGAAATGGAAAAAGATCATATAATTGCCACTACTTTACAAGAATATAAACCAAAAACGTCAGTAGAAAGCACATTATAAAATTTACTTTTTGAGGCTCGTTTTGGTGCCCCTCTTTCTCTGGCGCCCCGGGCAGTCGCCCGGCCCTTAGTCCGCCCTTGAAAGTACGGACGCATAACTAAGGACTGCGGAGGAGAGGTTAACCTTCATGTTATGCCACTGGTTTGACGTGTTTGAAATGTTCAGTAAGTGATCGGTTAGTGAAATAATTTCGACAGTTACTGATGTTTAAAGTTTAGCTAAGACAAAGCTACCTAATCAAATACATTTGATATCGGGATGTCACAATTTGATTTTTCCTCACATAAAAAAGATAAAAACAATAGTAATAAAAACCCTTACTCGTACTGGGCTCCTAACTAACTAACTAACAACCTAATTCTTACAGACTAGTTGCTCTGACCAACTGAGTTTCGATTTCTTACGCGAAAGAAGTCTGTTATATTAAGAGGCATGCTTGTCATTATCAAAACTGTTCGAAGTAATACGAACATGGCTTAAGAACAGAGACGGAACTGAATTACCACTCGATTGACCTTGAGTGCAAATCACCAAAGCGTAAAGACGTAAGTTCAGCATGCATTTCTCTGGAGTTGTGTTGAGTATTCCTATCTGCCAGTCATGCTTGTTCGTAGGAGTAATATGTTACAAACCTGACCTTTCGATACAGCACAATAGCAAAAGAATAAAAGGGAAGGAATTCTTGCCCTTGTGAACGTTGGATACCACCATGTGCAATAAAACTGTCGCGTCTCCTTGAAGTGATATTTTATCGAAAATAACTCGTTTTCCTTTATATAGTCTATCCGAAGTTTTTGAGGGTTTCAAAATGAGAAAATGTTACTGACAAACAAGGACGCATTCAGGGGTGGGTCCAGGGGGTCCGGACCCCCTCTGAAACCCCAACTTTTCTGTAAATTTAGCCTAATTTTGGGGATTATCTTTTAAAATTTTATTATAATTTATCCTAATATTGAAGTCGGACCCCTCCCGAAATAAATTACTGCATACGTGTCTCTGACAATTTTCAATATATTCGTTAAATAATAAAGTAAAATAACTAAATTAGGAGCAAAAAGCTTTAATAATAATAATAATAATAATAATAATAATAATAATAATAATAATAATAATAATAATAATAATAATAATAATAATAATTGAAGCGAGCTTAACGAGTTTCAACCGTACGACTCAACCAACGTTTGGGTGCCTGTTCGTTCGTCTGCTCCTCTCATAAAAGACATTTCATTTTAATGAAACTAGTAAGTGCCTTCTTTTAGCTCTGCGGAGTAACTATTGCTTGGAATATGAATCTGCAAAACATAAGAGGTAAAATTAACCAAATGGTGCAAGTTTCCACTTATATATATAAAACAATTTTGCAATATCAACTACGTGAATCTTGCCCCATAAAGAAGCCGAAACCCCTACACCGAAGAGCCCTCCGAGATTTGATCATTGTCCACACGGACTGAAATTGTCATTTGGAACCAACACTTTAATACGAAGCAAAATATTTCTTTAAAATAGACGAAAAATTCGAAAGTTATAAACATGTTAACAATTTTGCCTTTTCTCATAAGGGGGCCGTATTAGCCTACACTGAAGAGCCCCACGAGATTTGATCATTGACCACTTGGACTGAAATTCTCATTTGAAACCAAAACTTTAATATGAAGCCAAAAATTAAACTTTTACATCAATTTAAACTGACTGGGTTCCGGTTCCCCCCACTATTGTTTAGTTTAGTTAAGTGGTAATTTGTGACAGCTTCACATCATCAAAAGAATGTTTCACTTCCCCTCCCCTCCCCCAGGAGTTCGTGCTGGATCCACCACTGGAATCAATAGACACTCTTCCTGTTCTTTTTGTCACCCTTGATTGTGTAGGGGCTCCTTCGTACAAATAAAGAAGCGGTAATATTACAATCAAGGGGCGCTATATATTAGGTATTCTTTTAGTTACCTACCCCTAACCGCACAGGGCCATCTTTCGTAGAATAAAAAATATTACGTGATATTCCAATCATGAAAGGGGAGAGGATGCTGTAAATATATTTCTTATTCATTTTGTCTGTCCTGCTTATCAAAAATTACTTTCTGTTGGAAGGGTACTGAAATGAGAGGGGCAAAATAAAAAGTCGTACCCCCTCCTACATGGTTGCTCAAATAAGTACTAAAGAAAGCATTTTAAACTAAGATATTTAAGATTTAAACTAGGAAACTAACATATACTTACATTATGTAAGGATGGCATATTCAGGATTATTATTATTATTATTATTATTATTATTATTATTATTATTATTATTATTATTATTATTATTTGAATGTTTTTGGAGCACCGAAATTTTGTGAGACGAACAACGATATGTAGAGGTTTAAGATGGGTGGTCATAGAGGAGGAAAAACAGGATTTTTCTCTGTCTGACTCTCTAACGTAAAGATTATGTGCTGAAGGTAAGAAGCATCATCATTCTACAATAGGTTGCTTTTACGTAGAATATCAATTACTTGAGTTCTCCTCCTTGGGTCTACTTACCTTATGTAGTAAATTCAAATCAATTTCAATTCAATACAAATACATTGTAAAACTTTTCCGTAATTAAACATCTAGGGAAAATTAAACATTTAATAGGGACATCTGTTATCAAAATATCCAAACACGTAGATAGAAGACTATCTAGTGAGAAATATTGTGAAACTTTATAAAATTCTCCAAATTAGAATTAACATTTACTGGGAAACATTCGTTATGCGCCAGCGAGCATATGGTGAGCAGTGAGCACAGGGGAAATAATTACGAAACTGTTTGCAAACAAAATTAGGGACGCTAGTGCAAGTGCGACAACGGCATTTTTTTCTTTTTTTGGTATCGTCATGAGTTTTACACATACGTTACAATTTGATTCTTTCCCACATAAAAAAATAAATAAAATAACCGTAGTGTAGTGATAAAAATGACAACGGCATTTCCAGGGGATCGAACCCGCTACCTTCAGCATACAGACTCGTTGCTTTAACTAACTGAGCTATTTACTTTTTACGTGAACTGAGCCTGTTCCGGTAAAGACGATATTTCATTACGATCGTCCTACCAATTCGTCCTTTTCCATAGATAATTTCCACTATTTGCTCTATCTTTATGTTAATACTTAGCATATATTCATATATTTGGAGTTTGCAGATAATGCATATAATAAGACATACTAGAAATATTCGTTGAAAGTTTAGTTTGTAGATTTAATCCACATTTCTCTCAATGACATAGATGTCGCTGCTTCGTGTTGAAATGCAGAATTCCCTCGTGTTCTTGAAAATTTCCCACTTTAGCAGAGTTGGTAATTCTCGAGATTTCTGTCGATTTAATGTTTTTTGCTTCTAATTTCTTTATTTTAAGCTAATATCTAACACAAATATTAAAAACGGGTTTGTTATTAACCTGTCCTGCTGGGGAAACCTTCCGAAATTTCGAACATATAAAGAAAACGGAGATATTTTCAAAAAACTTCAAAATAAAGAGACGCGTCATTTATTTTGCTCATGGTAGTACCTTTCGTTTGCGAGGGGGAGAAAAGAGCAAAATGGAATCCCAAATCCACAGCAAGGGGGAAAAAGAAAGAGAGGAAAGTGACCTCTTAAACCCACATGTGTAAGTCATAAATCAGAGTATAACAGAGACCCAAAACTATGGCAACGTTGGTGGATACACATTTACTTACAATGTCACTAGTAAGGGGATACGAGTGTTCGGACATTGCCGAAACCACCCACGGAGAGCTTTCTTGTTCTTGCGACGAGATTATTCCACCAACATGTTTTCAATGCGACATAAACCTCTTTCGAGGAAAGAGTTCATGAAAATCCTAAGCCACAAACTGTCATATCCTCACATGCAAACACGTCTGACAGCCCGTACCTTGCAACATGAAATTCATGAGGTGACCAGTTTCAAGAAACCGGGTTTTGAAAAGTTTCAGAAAACCTATTTTTCACCGAAACCGGTTATCTGTTTTCTCCAAAGCAGCAGTGGCGGCGATTGGACGTTAAAAGTGGGGGGGGGGAGGGGGCAAGACATGATCTGAATATTTGTATATCAATGTTAATATACAAATTACCCTGGTTGCTTCTAACACTTTGCGTGATAAAAAGCTGTATAACTAATAGGATACTATCTTTTTCAGTTAAAATACCGTATATCGTATTTCAAATTTTATTAAATAAATTGACCAGAGCAACGCAAGTAGGTACTGGTTCTTTGTACTCTTAAACGTAGATGTAACATTTTATTCCTTCCTCATGAACATCTTAAATTCTGTCTGGAAAATTGTGTGATCAGATTATTTAATAACAAATTTGCAAAACATATAAACAGAAAGGAAAATATTAATCACAGTAATGAATAATGAGACTTGGTTTGCAAAAGTTATATTGAAAATGGAGGTATGATCCATGATCCTAGGATAAATAGGGAAGATGCTGTAGACGCTTGATTGAAAGCCTACGGTGATTTGTTGCGATCCTGCAACATGTCGTCGAATATGTGCCTTGCTGCCATGCGTTCTGAATACCCCACAGACATATTTTCGTTATTTTCTCTCCACTCAATTGCCCCCCCCCCAAAAAAAAGATAAAGGGTTAATTCCACGCATGCTATTATATGTATGTTATTACTCTTAGAAAGACAGTAAATGCCACAAGCATATGCTACAACATTTAAAGAAATCCGGAAACATGTTCGTTCCCGTACATCCCTAAACACACCACTTCTCTCGTTTATAACATTGCAAAACAATGGAAAAGGTAGAAGTTGTTTCTTATTACTCTCTTTTTAGTTAATATTCCTTACTGAGCTCCTTCTTGGGTAAGCGGTTAGCGTATGCGCCTTTTGCGTGGGAGACCCTGGTTTGATTCCCGGCAGAAGATCATTGGATTCCACGTTAATCAGTAGGTCTACGTCTCCTATAGTTTTGCTGCTGAACAGAATGTTAAACTCAAAAAAACAAACCAAATCAAAATATTCCTTACTATTAGGAAGAAAAGACATTTTACGAATTGTCAATTTTTGTGCAATTAAGGAATTACTTTTTTTTTTTTTTTTTTTTTTTGCGAAATGCTATCTCAATTAGTTTGAAAGCCGCTGATTAACTCATATCGGACTTATATCGAGCTCTTGTAAGAAGAAATGAAAGTATGCTCGAAATGTTTCGCTCCAACGTAAATTTTTGGATCATTTTTTGTGGCAATTAAAACGCAATTCTTGTAGCTTTCTTAACTCTACGGAAAGACAACCAAAATGTACTCATGCAACCAAATCCGGTTTCGGGTTTTCTTCAAACCCGGTCCTTTTTTTTTTTTAATGGTTCTATTTCTGACCAGAATAGTGTTCCGTTGTTCTCCGGAAATCGATTCCGTTTCCACAGAAATAGTTTTATGTTTTCTAAAAGTTTTCACAGAAACCAGTTTTGGTGAAAAACCGAAACGGTTTCTGGGGAAAATAGAAACCGGTTTCGGAAAAAATGAACCAGGTTTCGGTGAGAAACCAGACCGGTTTGGGGGAAACCGAAATGTCGGTTTTTCGGTTTTCTAGAAATCGGTTTCCGGTTTTATAAAAAAACCGGTTTTGCCCATCCCTAATTGGAACCAACCTATACTTTTTGCGACGACGAGACTGTTTTACGCGACGAGATGAGACAACCCGAAAGGTCTCGTCTCATGGCCACACTAATTATTTGTAGGTAACCCTACGCCCTATGATTTTGACAAGTTTCTTTGAAGCATAGATGCCTGCATCACACTGATGTGTTCCAATAGACCGCGACCATAGGCCTCATAGTTTATCCTTACGCTCTCTTAATACTGTGTTACTATTGTGCAACATTGATGAGTTATAGTACTTGATATCACTACGACCCGAATATGGCAACTATTAACGTTAACTATATGACTTCTACACAGGTATAATTGAAATGTATGACCACAGGCGTGCGCAACGTGGGTGCCATGGGTGCCTTGGCACCACCATTAGACAAACTTTTTTTATGTAGAATTATTACAAACTGAGAAGAGATTACATGTAAATAATTTCACATCTGCATGTGTGCCGTGCGTCGCCGACGCAGCGTCGGGTGCAATGGCGCTATCTTTTCTTAGGGGAAAGGGGGGGAGGACGACATTCCATATGGTGGTAATTTAGATCTGGCACCCACATTCCCAATGTCCTGCGCACGCTAGTGTGTATGACTGAGAAGCCAGACAGAGTGCAGGAACTAGAGGGTGATATCTGGGGGCAGACCACCCCCAACACCTTCTTACCTCAGTTGCTTGAAAACGGTCACCTTTGAGTCTAGTTTTTTTTTCTTGCATTGTTATACTCGTCATGTAGTTCAAACTAAGCAAGAAAAAAAATATATCACAGTCTTCACGTTTTCGAGATATGCACATGCGCACTATTATTTGCGCATTGTGCTCAGTTCTACGCACGTACAGACAATTCGTTTTAATTTCGTTTTAAAGCTATCATGTATCTACTATGGCTTGCAAAGTTTGCTTGATCTCGATGGAGCCATTTCCGAGATATCACGACAAATTCCATCTTTAATGAATCGACTGTATCTCAGAAACCAGCTTTTTCGAGAAATTCCTGTTAGTTACATTAGTTTTGCAAGGTGTCCTATTAGTGTGCCAAGTTTCATCAAAATCGGTTGTTGTAGCCCAGACACCTTATGGATGTGTCACAGGCCCTTTCTTTGAAGACATCTCATTTTAAAAAGAAAAGGCAGGAAAAAGATAAAAATGTCCGTGTTGTCAACTTAGAAATTATTTCTAATTAAGAAATAAAATCTTTTAAGTGCAAAGCTATTCGTCAATTACTGTGTATGAAAAGGATTTATTAAAGTTATTTAGCATCTACTCTCCAGTGATGGTATGTTTCGATTACTGAAAAACCAGAGGCGGTATGCCTTCATTACTATAAAAAAAAAAATAATAAAAAAAAAAAAAAAAAAAAGGCGGTATGGCATACCACCCCATACTGTCTCACTTCGACCACTGTTCTCCTGCCTATGAGGACGTTATCGACTTCGATGACGACGAGTGTAAACAGTGTAGCATTTTGTTTTAACCAGATTGCACTGACAAGTGAGAGCTGAATTGAATTTTAACAGTCAACAAGTAAACACCGATTGTATAAAATGTGTAGTAATATGGTAGAAAGTAGAATATTTGGTTTTCTTTCTACATTCCATGTGTTTTGTTTGAGTGGTCCGTAATATTATTACAGTATAAAGTACCGTACATTATTTTGTTCTGTTAAGCAACTACCAATTGTTGCCAGTCCAGGACATGGCGGGTCCATAAGTGATGAATAATGGAACGGCCCAGCCCAGATCTAAGTTAGGGAACAATTCCCCGAAACAAAAATTGGCATATTAATTAGCAATAATACAAGTAAAAAACAAATTAATAAAATATAGAAACCATAAATTTGTATATAACAGTTATAAATAAAATATTAACTTATGTGCATAGACTATTAATAATGTATATACATGTATATACTTTAAGATTAAGACTTGTATTTCGTTCCTTTTGTCATATTTTCGTGGTATATTAGAAGGGTAAGAATGCTGTTACTGGATTCGATTTTCTGAAAATATATCATTTGTATTGTCAAACAGACTTAAGAAATATTTTTCTCCTCGTAATTCTTCTAGATATTGCAACGAAATTTGCCACGTACATTATGTATAGACAATAGTATTTTTCAAAGTGGATTACATTCAGCGATCTGTACCCGGTACCGCTGCACGGGTCCCAAAATTTAAAAGAAAGGATTTTTGGGAGGAAATTTTCATATTTATCCCAAAACACTTTTCTTTTGTATACACGACTCAAAAGTGCATTACCACCTGCAATTCTCCTTTTCCTGCAATAGCAGGCAACCCAAAAAGCTCGGCGGTTGGGTTGGTCGCGAATTCGAAAGGCGTTGCACCAAACCTCAATTTTGTAACAAATTTATCAGTGTGGCAAACTGCAAATAAAACAAATTGTTAAGAATGATGATTTTATTATCTTAGCGAAGTTGGATGACATCAAAAGTTAAAAAAAAAAAAAAAATGATCATACTTAAGCAGCTGAAACAAGATGAATGGCAAGAAACAGATATCAGAGGAAAGCATTTGTCTCCTCCCTCCGAAAAAGAATCCGATAAAAAGAAAAATGTTTCATAATGTAAAGGTTTAATATAAAAGCCCCACCAAAAATTTTGAACGTTGACAACCGAAAGGAAAGAACAAATGAATCGAAGTGAATGAAATTGTGCACATATATTGCAGACGTAAAATGAGGGAATACGGGTTTCGTATTTTCCTGGAAAAAACTGTTGGGTGGGATACGGACTCCTCCAAACATTGGGTCACGAAATACAGTATCAAAATTGCTAGTATGTCAGATGTGTGTAAAGGACATGAAGAATTGCAACGAAACTTTACGTATGGACACGGTTTTTTTACTTTCTGCGGAAGAGCGGTTTCAGGGACAAAAGAATGCACTCCAAAATTTTGAAAGTTGACGCCCGAAAGGTAAGAAGTGAACCGACGTCAATAAAATTTTGCAAAGATATTGCAGACACATAATGAGGAAATACGGGTTTCGTATTTTCCTGGAAAAGACGGTTAGGTGGAGCACGGATCCCTCCAAACCTTTGATCACGAAATATCAAAAGTGCTAGTAACTGTATGTCAGATGTGTGTAAAGGACATGAGGAATTGCAACGAAACTTTGCTCATGAACAATACGCAAAAAATAAACGAATACGGGTTTTTACTTTCTGCGGAGAAATGGTTTTAGGGGGCAAAAGCTCCCACATACAGTTTTGAATTTTGACGCCCGAAAGGCAAGAATAATTGAACCGAAGTGAATGAAATTGTGCACAGATATTGTAGACATAAAATGCGGGAATACAGGTTTCCTATTTTCCTGGAGAAAACGGTTCGGTGGAGCACCCAACCCTCAAAACCTTTGATCACGAAAAATCAAAAGTGCTAGTAATAGTGTCAGTTGTGCGTAAAGGACATGAAAAATTGCAACGAAATTTTGCGTATGGACAATACGCAAAAATAAATCAATACTGTTTTTTTATTTTCTGCGAAAAAACGGATTGAGAGGGCAAAAGCTCCCACATGAAGTTTTGAATTTTGACGCCCGAAAGGCAAAAAGAAGAGAACCGAAGTGAATGAAATTGTGTACAGATATTGTAGACGTAAAATGAGGGAATACGGGTTTCGTATTTTCCTGGTAAAATGGGTTGGGTGGGGCACGAAGCCTCTAAACAATTGATCACGAAATATAAAAAGTGCTAGTTAACACTGTCACATGTGTGTGTAAAGGACATGAAGAATTGCAACATAACTTTTTGTATGGACAATGCGCAAAAACTAATAAATAGTGGTGTTTATGTTCTGCGGAAAAACGGTTTTAGAGGGGCCAAAGCACCCATCCAAAATGTTGAAAGTTGACGCCCGAAATTCAAGAAGAGGGGAACCGAACTGAATGAAATTGTGCATAGATATTGCAGACGTAAAATGAGGATACGGGTAAAAATAAAATATATTAAATACATATTTTATACCAAAAAACGTTATTCCTATTTTATTTATTTAGCTTAGTTTTAATAAACAGCCAAATAATACATAGCCAAATAAAAAAAATTACAACAATAATAAAAAATACTACATATAACCTTTCACAAAATTTTAACTTTCTTTAAATAACAAAAATTTAAATAATCACTCTAAATAAAAATTTTACACTCACATATATATTTTATCAATATTTACTTTACCTTTTATTTCCCCCCCCTTTATAAATAAACCTAAACCATCACATATTATTTCAATAATTATATAAATTTTACAAAAAAAATTACAAAAACATAATTATATTATTATATTTCACTAAACACCATATTTCAACTGTATAACTTAATAAATTTTAAAATTAAAAAAAAAATATTTATAAATCCAAACTACCAAATTACTTTGCTTAAAACCACTTTAAAAATAAAATAAACCTTACTTACAATTTAAATAAATTTATATACAAAAATAATTTAATAGTTGTTTTTACAAATACCAATTTTTGTTAACCATTTTTATTATTTTTTATAATAAATTTTATAATTCCAAAAAAAACAACTATTACTCACGTCCTTTATAATATACAATCCAACCTAAACCAATTAATATTTATTAACTATTACAATTCTTCCAAAAAATTAAAATCCAATTATATAAAAATCAAATTTCATCCATAATTCATACAAACAATTTACAACATTAAGCTGCTTCGCTTCACTAATTTTCCTCGCTACTCGCTCCGTTCCATTCAAACCAATAACACAAAATATTACAAATTTTGCAATCAAACCTTTTTAAATTTTTTAATAAAAAAAAACATTCTAAAGCGGCTTCCTTTACCACTTTATACCAATAATATTTAACAAACAATAACTAAAAATTACTTTCTTAGGCTGACGCCATTACAGTATAACAACAATATAACAACAATTTAAAAATTAAAAATAAGCTAATTATTAAAAAGTTTAAAAAAAACAACCAATTATAAATAATTTTGTAGAAAAATAAACATTATATAAACATTAAATACAAAATAAAATCCTAAACCTATTTTATTGCACGTCCTAACTTAATCCTACCTTTTAATATTACAAAAAAATTGAAATAACAACATTACATCCTTGCATATCCTATATTATATTTTATTCTACACTATTATACAGGGCGTTCAAAAATTTTCAACATAATAACTCCATATTGGGAGGTATCAAGATGTGCGTAAAGGACACGAAGAATTGCAACGATATTTTCTGT
This sequence comes from Thermobia domestica, assembly GCF_964235325.1. Lineage (NCBI taxonomy): Eukaryota > Metazoa > Arthropoda > Insecta > Zygentoma > Lepismatidae > Thermobia > Thermobia domestica. Next base: position 108,242,081 of record NC_137463.1, on the reverse strand, counting down.
ATGGAAAATACGCAAAAAATAAATGAATACTGTTTTTTCTGCGCAGAAACGGTTTTAGGGGCAAAAGCTCCCCCTAAAATTTTGAAACTTGACGCCCTAAAGGCCAGAGGAAGTGAACCGAAGTGAATGAAATTGTGCACAGATTTCGTAGACATAAAATGAGTTAATACAGGTTTCCTATTTTCGTCGAACAGACGGTTAGGTGGGCCACGGACCTCTTTAAACCTTTGAACATCAAATATCAAAAGTGCTACTAAGAATACGTCAGATGTGTGTAAAGGACATGACGAATTGCAACGAAACTTTGCGTATGGACAATACGCAAAAAATAAATGAATATGAGTTTTTATTTTCTGCGGAGAAACAGTTTTATGGGGCAAAAGCCCCCACACAAAATTTTGAAAGCTGACGCCAGAAAGAAAAGAGTAAGTGAACCGAAGTGAATGAAATTTTGCACAGATATTGTAGACATAAAATAAGAGAATACGGGTTTCGTATTTTCCTGAAAAAAGGGTTGGGTGGGGCATGGACCCCTCCAAACATTTGATCACGAAATATTAAAAGTGCTAGTAACTATATGTCAGATGTGTGTACAGGACATGAAGAATTGCAAAAAACTTTGTGTATGGACAATACGTAAAAATGAAGGTATGCGGCTTTTTTCATTTTCGGTGGAGAAACGGTTAAAGAAGGCAAAACAACCCACCCCAAAATTTTGAAAGTTAACGCCCGAAAGGTAAGAAGAAGTGAACCGAAATGAATGAAATTTGGCACAGATTTTGTACACAAAAAATGAAGGAATACGGGTTTCGTATTGTCTGGAAAAAATGGCTGGGTGGAGCACGGACCCGTCCAAACCTTTGATCACGAAATATCGAAAGTTTCAGTAGCAGTATGTGAGATGTGTGTAAAGGACATGAGGAATTACAACGAAACTTTGTGTATGGACAATACGCAAAAAATAAACGAATAGGGTTTTTGATTTTTTGCGGAAAAACGGTTTTAGGGGGCAAAAACTCCCATCTTAAATTTTGAAAGTTAACGCCCGAAAGGCCAGAGGAAGTGAACCGGAATGAATGAAAATTTGCACAGATATTGTAGACATAAAATGAGGGAATACGGGTTTCATATTTTCCTGGAAAAAAGGGTTGGGTTGGGCACGGGCCCCTCCAAACGTTTGATCACGAAATATCAAAAGTGCTAGTAACATTATGTCAGATGTGTGTAAAGGACATGAAAAATTGCAATACAACTTTGTGTTTGAAGAATAGGCAAATAATAAACGAATACGTTTTTCGGCTGTTTCTTTTTATTTTCGGGGGAAAAACGGTTTTAGGGGCAAAAACTCCCATTTAAAATTTTGAAAGTTGACGCCCGATAGGGAAGAAGTAGTGAACCGAAGTGAATGAAATGTGCACAAATATTGTAGAGGTAAGATGAGGGAATACGTGTTTCGTATTTAGCTGAAAGATAAAAACTCTTATTGGACCGAGGCATTAACTGGTGGGAGGAATGGACCGAAGCGAATGAAATTGTATGTAGATTTTGGATATGTAAAATATGGGCTTTCGTGTTTCACAAGTGTCGTGTCTCCATCCGATTTCTTCAAATTTGGCATATCAACTACAGCATAAACAGTATAGCGTATTTTATAGTATTTCAGGAGGCACCATTAACCCTTACAATGACTATGCGCATAACCAAAAACACTTGTCGATTTATTTCCAGTTTGCTGTTGATCTGGGACACTTGAGACCTTATTTTACATAGGGTCTATATAATATCTACACACAATTTCATTTGTTTCGGTCCACTCCTTCCTGCGCTATTACGGTAATATTTACTTTTTTTCGGATGGGGCCTAGACCCCAGCATTGTTTTTCCTCAAATATTAAAACACTTTTCATTTATTGTTTTGCAAATTGTCCCTATACGAAGTTGCGTTGGGAAGGGATGGGGACTTTTCAGAAAATACCCCTTATATTGTGGTCTAATGTTCTAGAAAAAATCAGCTTGTTACTAATTAGTCCCGACACAAAACCTTTATTGACTGAACTATGACGCTAAGAGATGTTTGTAGCATGGAGACAATTTGAAAGCCTATGGTTTGGGAAGATCAACCAAAGTGTGAGACAATGACGCACGGTGAGCGAATAAAACGAGGGCTGTGACGGGAGGTTGCCTTGTGGTAAAGATTTGTTGCTATACAGACGCACTACAGCGCGAATAGGTGACATACATCTAATTATCGGGCAACACTGCTGCCCTCTCATTTGCTAACAGCGTTTAAAACGAATTCGGAGCGGCGCTTTCAATGTTCCTTAGCGTAGTTTAAATAATTATTTGTTTATTAATTGCATTCTCTTTCGTTATCAGACAAGACAGTTAATAAGTGATTAACATTGTTTGCTAGATGTATATTTTTATGTAACAATGTGACGATATTGTAACAATATGGTGTTATTTTAAATTAACAATGCAACACTTCATGTTTTTCATTTTCCGAAAATTTTATTTCCATGAGAACAAAGAAAGAAGAGCAAAATGTTCATTAAACATAGATGATCTAGGATTGCAACATAATCCACGAGTATATATCTTTGGTATTCTATGTACTTAGTTGGTATATTCTATAGGTGCAAGAATTTTGAAATGCCTAGCAACGCTAACAAACCTTATGAACAGAATGATGCACTAAAATAAAATTTTATGTTACTAATAACGTTCCAACATCATTTAATAATAATAATAATTTGTTATCACATTCCATGTTCTTATTTGCTAAGACAGCATAAAATGTCTTTTTTCCAGTTTAAACTATTCGAACTGTCGACAAAATTTACTAAATTAATATCGATATTCTCCTAGATAAGTCTGCTCCTGCGGAAGGAAAGTAGAACGTCCCCGATCACCGTTTATGAGCCAAGTCTGGATTTATCACTATATTGTCTCCAAAAACCCAAGAACTAAGGGATAAAATGAGTGAAAGTAGCAAAATCTTCAGTAGAATATGCTGGAAACATCTAGGTGAGGGAAGGATGAAATATCTGCCACAAAAAGTCAACAAAGTTATATTTCTTAAGCAACTTCCAAGACAGTAACCAGAAGATATGACAACTAAAACACTCTTCAAGAACGAACTTCAGACGACCAGGTGAGTAATGATCTCGGAAGAGACCTTCCGGACCATCAAAAGCGAACAAAGTTTAAGGTTCTCATTAAATTAATTCCAGTACAGCAAACGAAGACCTGAAAAATATAACACAAAAAAATCCTATAGAATATGCCTCAAATGCCCAGATGAGGAGTGGTTCCGAGAAGGTTGTGAATATGTCCCAGTCCACAAAAAGAAGAAAGTTTAGATTGCTCAACTAACAATTTCCAGGAAATCAACCAGAAGACATGGCAATTAAAAGAACTCTAGAACTACTCTAGAACTTGCTTGAAACGCTCAAATGAGGAGTGGTCATGGAATATTGGAGTGCGGAACTCCGGACTTCCAACAAGAATTATAGTTTAGATTCCTCACAAAATTAGTTCCAGTATAGCAACCAGACGACATGACAACCTAAACAGTCATAATCCTATAAAATATACCTCAAACATTCAAATAAGTGCTATCAAGTTGAGAACACCCCGGACTACGTACAATGAACAAAATTTAGATTCTTCACAAATTAGTTGGAGGACAAGAACCAGAAGACAACTAAAAAATTCAAAATCCTCTACAATATGCCTGATACGGTCAGGTGAGGAGTGGTCCCGGGGGCGGGGAGGAGGACGCCCCGGGCCACCAACGACAAACCAACCTTAAATTCTAAGAGAGAGAATACCGATAGGAAACCAATAAGTGAAGACTTCCAGAGCCTTTGGGATATGCCTGATACCCTTAGGTGAGGAGTGGTCCCGGGGGAGGGTAGGAGGACGCCCCGGGCCACCAGCAGCAAACCAAGTTTGAAGTTCAGAAGATAGTAATTTCGAAGGAGAGCAAACAATAGGCGCAACAAATGGAAACTTGCAGAGACTCTGAAACATGCCTCATAGGAATAGTCTCGGAGTGGAGGAGGGGACTTCACTAGACCTGTAAATAATCCTGTAAATAATTGTAAATAATCCTGTAAAAATTGTAAATACTCCTGTAAATAATTATAAATGTTTGTAAATATTGTAAATATTTGTATATATTTGTAAATATTATTGAGGAATATCTGTAAATAACGTATAAATGTACATATATCAAGTACTTGTAAATAACTGTATTATATGTAAATAAAATTGTATATATGTAAATATAAATATTGTTAAATTTGTTGAAATTATTGGTAAATAAAAACTATTTTAACACGTTGTGGTTGAGCCCCATTTACAGGTGACAATAACAATTGAAGTTGAATGATAAAAATAATTGTTTGGCTATGAAATTGGTAGGAAACAGTAGTGCTATAGGTTAATCCACGTATGTTGTACAAACTATTCATGACCTATACTTTGATACCACAAAAATTCAAACTAGTACAGTAGTGAATACTAGTTTTTGGTGGTGGTGGTGCTGGTGATCGTGATAATTTGTGAGAGTGCAAATCTAACGGGCTATAATCTCTATTAAAAAAAATAAAAATGAAAGCAACTATGTTTGTGATTTCATACCTTTTAAACCACCTGACCGATCTCGATCAAATTTTCTACATAGCTGAGGTTCGGGCCTGGAACAGTTTTTGTCATTGCACTTTGACGGTACAACTTAGGAGAGAGAAGATATTAAAATTGATTGAAAATGACCGATATTAGTGTCAAATCCATAATTTTCGGGGTCGCTGAGACGAACAGTGACACTTCCGATGTAGTTTAAATATAAATTCAGCCCTTTATACCCAAAATGAAAGATATTCTCCCTGTGCGAAGAAGGGTATTCTGCTAGTAGGAAATAAAACCAGTATACGTTATTATTTTTAAAGTTCAGCATCCCTTTACATAATGAATATATGAGGTGTGTTCCTACTGTGTCATATACTAAATTTCTAAGCGAGTTTATTGTCCATAGCAATTCCTAATACATGGTGTGAATACTTGATTGTCATATTATCTTTGAAGGTGAAATGGACTAAGTTTACGTAGTTTCAGTTTCACGGTAGTGTCGTTTTGTCCATTTTAGTAATATTCTTTAAGTCTTTATTCATTACGCTGTGTACAGACAGTGGTTCACGACAGTATTATTTAAATAATCACACAGAAAAGTAAAGACCTCAAGATGGTAATTGGTTGTACTCTCTACACAAGAGAATGTAATGTGGCGTATGGAGTATATGGCCTTAAATTTATAAAAGAATAAGCGTATACGAGCATGGGTATACGTTATATTTTTGAAAACTTTCTAGCGTATATCCACCGAAAATTTTAGCATTACATCCCTATACAAAAGAATTGTTACGGCATAAATGATTTTGCTGATATGCAGCGCATTGTATGCGCCTTTCTTGCTCAAAAGTGCATGTAGAGAAACGTAAGTATAAACAGTTTCTGGGACATTATTAATTATATTTTAATCTTACAATTACGTTTTTGAATTATACAAAGGTGTCCACAAGAAACCTCCTTGATTACAAATATTAATTGCATGGAAAATATTAGTGCCAGAGAATAACTGTTTGCGGCATCTTGAAGAGCAACTCAGTTTTTTTTTTTTTTTTTTTTGGTCTATATATGCACTTCTATATGGGCCCCGTTAGTAGCTCTCAGAATGTCCAGTCAATATTCAATGTCTCGCCATGTGTTGCACCCACACCGCCAGAATTTCAAAATCAGAGGATGTGTTCAAAAATTTAAGGGGGGGGTGTGGGTGCTTGACTTTTAGAAAGCATACTATTATTTTTACCTTTCTCGTATTATCCTAAAATTCTGCAATAACACAAACAAATGACATCTTTCCACTGCAATCCTAATTTCAACAAAGCAGAAAATGTTGAATTGACCTTCATTTCGTTTTTTGTATCAAAAGATCCAAAATATTTCAGCCGCCCAAAAATTTTTTGTAGGCCTTATATCTGGAGAACTACATATAGTGTAAACAAATACAAACTATCACTTAACTTAGTATGATATACTTACTCCATAAAAAAAATACAAAATCTCGATTTAGGGGCAGTTCAAAAATTTTGTGGCTCTTGATCCAAAAAAATCCAATATATTTCATTCAATCAAACATTTTCTTTTACGACCCATATCTAGAGAACTAAAAATTGTGTAGCCAAACTCAAACTATCACTTAACTCAATATGATGTCCTTATTCCGCAAAAATACAAAAAACTCGATTTAGAAGCCGTTTAAAGATACTGTGACCCCTGATCTAAAAATCCAATATACAGCGTGTATAAAAAAGAATCATCCGGTTTTAAACAATAATATCTATTCTGTCTTTTCAGAGATGTGAGTGAACAACGTACTGTTGGAAAGAGGAACATCTCTAGTTGTACATGGTTTCCGCTAGGTAGCAGCAGTGTGCTTCAGTGAACGCCTACTACGGTTCTGGTTAAAATGGCATCTGGATAACAGAAAACGCTTTGTGTACTACGTTTTGCGGAGTGCAAGTCAGTGATAACTGTTCAGCGTGACTTTCTTACTAAGTATGGTGTGGATCCTTCTACTGCACAGACCATTAGACGATGGTATGAACAATTCGAACAACAGGTTGTTTGTGTAAGGGAAAATCACCGGGACGTCCTCGAGTGCCCGACGCAGATGTGGGGCGCGTCCGTCAATGTTTTACACGCAGTCCGCAGAAATCCGTTCGTCGTGCAGCTCGACAGCTCAACATGCCCTCGATGGCCGTCTGGCGTGTGTTGCGTCGTCGTTTACACATGAAACCACACAGAATTCAGCTACTGCAAGCTCTTTGTGAAGTTGACAAAGAACGACGTATGGAGTTTTGTAATTTCATTCTTGGCAAGATTGCAGAGGACGACAGTTTTGTTCAACGCTTAGTGTTTAGTGACGAAGCAACATGCCATTTGAATGGAAATGTGAACCGCCATAATGTGCGAATATGGGGAACGGACACCACATGAAGTTGTACAACATGAGAGGGACTCGCCAAAAGTTAATGTTTTGTGCAGTTTTCCAAAAAAAGGTGTACGGTCCATTTTTCTTTGCCGAGAACACTGTGACGGGGATAACCTACCTTGATATGCTTGAGTACTATCTTTTCCCACAGTTGGAGACTGATTCGAATGATTTCATTTACCAACAGGATGGGGCACCGCCACACTGGCATGGGAAAGTGCGGGGATTTTAAATCGAACGATTCCACAACGATGGATCGGTCGCACCGGACCAAATAATGCAGCGTTACATTACTGGCCTCCAAGGTCACCTGACGTTACTGTATGTGATTATTTCTTGTGGAGGTTTATAAAAGACTCCGTTTATGTGCCTCCGTTACCAAGCACATTGAATGAACTGCGACATCGCAAACGGCATCTGCGGAAGCTGTAACTGAAAATATGCTAGCTGCAGTTTGGGACGAATTTGAATACCGCATGGACATATGCCGTGCATTTCACGAGGGACACATTAAACACCTATGAACAGGTGCAATAAAAACTTTTTGAGTTTCACTGTCATGCAAAACAAAAACTATTTGTATATGTTTATTAGTTTCAGAAATGCAGACTTGCCAAAGTGGATATATATAGGGGAAGGCGGGGTGGAATGGGATACCCCTCTTATTTCCCCGCTTTGGTGCTGCAGCCGTGCGGAAGCAACAGAAAACTGAATATAGACTCCATACCGGTATGTGAAGGAAGCAGCGTAAGTGTTGGAGAAGTCGTGTGGCATGTGCTAATCGTTTTAGTGTTTGCCCTCTCTTTTTCGACGTCTGTTGCAACATCAATAGAAACAAAGCTCAAGGAAACTCAAATAAGAATGCACAGAATGCTAAAGTCGTAATTATAGTTTCAGAGTATCATAGTTGATCTATGTTTTAGGAACTATAGTATGTAATCTTTTTCACGCAGTTTCCGCTGACATTATATGAAGCATCAACATGTGTACCGGAGTGGAACGGGGAAGGGCGGAATGTGCTACTGACATCACACTGCAACCAAAGGAAAAAACACATTACACATTATATCTCAGGCATTTTCTCCGATTTTCTTTTGTTACAACATATTTAACAAACAATTTGTCCAGTAATTCGTTAAATTACACTAGTCGACAAAAAAATACTTTTCTGTGGCACACGGAAGAAAATACCTTATTGTAATAGAACTTTTCACGTAGAATTCGAATTTGCAATCAGTTTTTCTCCATCACCCTCAGTCTTCCCGTGACAGAACAGGCATGTAGCCAACGGAGCGGGTCCGGGGGGTCCTGACACCCCCCTTCGAGACCAGAAATGAAAAAAAGTTAAGGAAGGATGAAACAAAATGAAATGAGAAAAAGAAGGATCAGCGTTAAAAATTAAAAACTACAGGAAGCTTTTGATTACTCTTTCTTATGAGGAGATTTTTATTACTTGCAATACATGGTGGCGAGGTGAGCGAGATATCCTGGAAGAGTCAGGGAATTTGAAATTTCTAGAAAAGTTACGGAATTCTCAGAATTTCTGCTACTAGTCAGGGAGATTTCAACTTCCGAAAGCATAGTGTCGTTGTGTAACAGCGTGGACATTGTTTATCATAATTTTTCGTCATCGCATCCTTGCAGTCAAACATGTTATTTCAAAAACAATTTTCTACTACTCCTTTAACCTGTCATTTGGAACAGACAGAAGTTGACAGAATAATAAAAACAAAAAATTTTTGTGGAAAGAAAGTTCTATTAACATCCGATTCAACAGAGAAAGAAACACAGATATTGTAAAACAATTAGAAGACATTATTGAGTATGTACTTTTTATAATAGTGAATATGTACTTTTTGTAATAATTGAGGTCATAATGAAAGGAAATTTGTTATATTTGAATGAACAGAGGAAGGACGTAAATATTGTAAAATCTTTTTCAATACAATTTTTATTTTACTCGAGATTTCTTCATAGTTTGTTACTAAAATACTTACCAACATATCCTCATTTTAATGTAATAACAAAACAATACATGTTGATAGTAAAGTAGTTTAGATTGATCGAGCTCCTGGGTCTTCAGAATTTCATGTCACGACCCCCCCCCCCCCGTTACGAGATCCTGGCTAAACGAACCAGTATATGTTGCCAGTAAAATAGTTTAGAATGATCGAGCACCTGATGTGATGACCTCAACATTTCATGTGACGGACCCCCCCCCTTCACGAAATCCTGGCTACGTGCCCGGACAGAAGGATTTTCGGGAAATTTCCCATCAAATTCCTATTTTTAAAAATATTTTCATGCCTGTAGCTCGGGTACCCTTAGGTATATAAACACACAAATTAAATTGTATGTTAGCTTGATTTATACTTAGTAAGCCCTCTAAGTTTCATAAAAATCGCATTATTCTTTCTAGAGAAATAAACATCTTTATATAAAAATATGCTGTGTACTGTTCATTTTACCATATTCATTAGTGCAGATAAAATCACATATAACTTCCACGAAAATTACAATATACGCACGGTTTATACCTCATTGGATTTGAAATAAAACATATTTTCAATTATGTATACACCGTGTCACCATTTTTTGTATGAGAGAATTTCTAGAGGGATTTCGTGTGAAATTCCCTCCAAAAAGTAGTTTATAAGATTTTTTGGTCTTAACTCGTAGCAAGTTAACTTGTAGCAAGTGCAAATAGTTTGTATATAGTGATACAGAAACAGGAACTGCACTAAAACAATTTTATGTCTACTTAATACAGTAAATAATACAAAAGAAGTGAGTGGTATCTTCTTAATTAATTAACACTTACTTACCTTAACTAAAATCTTTTAGTTGTCGGCTTTCCTCTGTGTTTGGCTTCTGAAACATCTCTTTTGAGTCTCCAACAGTAATCAGCTAGCATTTGTGAACTCCACTGTCCCTGGTATCTCTTCTCCATGTAGGAAATATCCTGATGAAACCGTTCCCCATGCTCATGACTAACTGCGCCACGGTTTCAGGAAAGAAATCTAAGTAAAAGTCTAGAAAGTGAACTTTAAGGGACATGTTGCAACTTATTTCTTTGAATGATTTCAGGAAATCACTCACAATTTAAGATAATTTCGGGCTTTCTAGTTTCCTAAAAAGGTCTCTGTTAAACATTTAAATGAACACCAAGCTGCTTTCTCAACCGGAGTTAAGAGATCCTCAAATTTTTGGTCACGAATCAAACATCTTATTTGGGGGTCTACAAAAACCTCTTCCTTGATTTTAGCGTCACTAACCCGAGGAAATTTTTCCTTGAGGTAACAAAATCCTGCATTACTTTTGTCCATTGTGAAAGGGTTGCCTCTCTATGCCGCTCAATTTCCAAATTGGACCTAACTAATTAACGCGATTTAATAAGCTCAAAACAAACTTATATAATTATAAATAGAAATTCCGTATTTTTAAGTATTTTTAAGAAAGAAGTATTTTTAAGTCATTGACTTGTATTACTCTTGATTGGTTTTGGACTTAAGTTTTATTCACGCTCCAAGAATAACAGGATGGTTATGGTCTTTTACGGGAAACAGGTTTCCACTAAGACAAACCACAAGGGTTTTGTCATCCTAAATTATGATGATTGCGGTTTCCTACGGGAAACATATTGTACGGAAAATGTGGTTGTATCGACCACAGGAGTTTTGTCATCACAGATAGTAAGAAAATAAAGAAATCCGGAAACGGATATTCTTCCAACCTCTACGTTTCTATGCCACCCCACCTATACTCTGATGTTTAAGTTCATAACCAATCACGATTAAACATGTCAAAAGAATCACCATAAACTCCGCCTAATTGTACTATTCGACCCCCCCTTTTTTCATTCCCGTTTCCGTAAATTAACATTGTGTGACTATGTGTTCCGGTCAACGCCTTGTTACTGGACATAAAAACATTTCAGAAGAGTGGCCAGGCATCTTTTTCGACTCCGAAGTGCTCTACTGCAGGAGGTAACTATGATTTTCATTTAAATCATTATCGTTGCTATGAGACTTAAAATTCAATTCCCCTAGACACCAAACTTTAAAATCTTGAGTAAAGAATACTGTCTTTGAAAAATGTACTACAAAATTTCTCGATACAAACTAGAACAGGCTCGCTTGGGAAATGCGTTGCACACTTCAAGTTGTATAGATGCGTTGCACATGTTGCATAGATAACTGCTTTTCAAATCAAATTTCAAGTGTTATTTCAAATTCAAATATTACTTTCAAATCTTTTGGTGTACTAAACTGTAGGTACCATAGGTGTCCAAACTCGCGAGCCCGACGCTCGTGAGCTCGGCACTCACCCTCAACCGGGCTCGGGCTCAATAATTGAGCGCGAGCCCGAGTGAGCCCGAGCCCCAATGAAATAAGTGAGTGCGAGCCCAAGTGAGCACGAGTTCAGTTAACAGAAGTGATCGCGAGCCCTGTCGAGAGAGATGAGCGCGAGCGCGAGTGATTGCGAGCCCAGATAAGATTAGTGAGTGCGAGCGCGAGTGAGCGCGAGCCCAGTTGGGAGAAGTGATCGCGAGCGCTAGTGATCGCGAGTCCAGTTGAGACTGGTGAGCGCGAGCGCGAGTGAGTGCGAGCCCAATCCAGAGAGATGAGCGCGAGCCCGAGTTAGTGTGAGCTCAGTTGAGTGTGATCCCGCGCTCACTTCACACTCACGTGGACTAATTTGCTTTAGAGTAAAAAAAATAAATAAATAGGAAATTCATTCCATGTGCAGAATTGTAAAGGAAGAATTAAACAACTTTACAAAATGAAAAATCACATTCTTGAGGTCTGAGCTGTCATTTTATTGTCCAGAGGACTTCAAACACCTTTCGATAGAGAACCGACTTTTTCATGGCTATTATGAGAGGATGGTATTTGAGGCAGGTATTTGTTTTTGTTGTTTTAATAACAATTTCCATGACCCAAGCTTTTTTTTTTTTGTGTGTGTGTGGTGTGTGTGTGTGTGTGTGTGTGCGAGATCATAGAATAAGGAAACTAGTTGACCTTCCGAAGTAGGAAATTTATTTACTAACAACTAATGAAGCTGTGCGTTCATAGAAAAGTCGAGCGAAATAATTATGTATTATTTAATTATAGCTTCTTGAAATCCCAATAAACAAGAGTAAGCTCTTAGGAATGTTGATAACTTGCATCATAATGGTTATTCAGCCCATTAATTTATATGAGGAAACAAAGAATTTTAGCCAGTTAATTTTACTGACTACTTCTTCTTGAGATCTTTAAATGTATTCTATGCGAAATTTAACCACTGTATTATGTAATTTTAATATATATAAATAAAAACTAAAACAATATTACATTGAATATTTTTAAAGCAAGGAACCCTTAAATAAGCCAGAAGAAGAAATTAGTAAAATTGAATGAGTAAAATCTCGTCTATTTAAAAGAAAAATACTTCCTCATATAAGTCAATGGGCTATTAAAAGAAAGAAAGATAACAATTCAACATAAAGAAAAAAAATTACACACACACCTCCTTTCATTAAAGTCTTTTTTCGAAAGTTACCCTGAAACGATGGCGTGTCGTTTGTTGCAACCAGAGTTAAAAGTGAAGGAAGATATGGGGGACGTCATCTCCCACTTCCAAAAATATCTATGGCGTCCCTCCACTTCCTAAAAAATATAGTGGACAAAGATAGGCACAAGGGATGACATGACGTCATGCGTTCTCCAACCTTTTCAGATCAGTTTTTACTCCTGGTTACAACTCGATTTTGTTGTTTGACAATATTTTCATTGCGGATTTATCAAATCTTATTATCGTGAAGATTAGCACATACCTGACGAAATATCTAAGGGTTGCCAGGCACTTATTCATATTGATTCACTGTGAATAAGTGGTAAGTATTCTCATCTTCCAGACGAGCGAGATCTCATACAACCTCACTGATGAAAAAGAATATCAAGCTCCAAACAAACAAACACAAAACATTCTAAATTTCACGATAGCTTCGTAAATTGACATAATTACATTTCCTCTTTTAACGCAGTTCTTACTATTAGGTCTACCTTATTTTATATAAGTTCTATTTTTCCGTTATGTTACGCCATTAAAGAACCGGCTTTTAATATACATAAGGAAATGTACAGATGAATTGAAAACTAGAACCACAATATGCTTACCATTTTCGAAAGAATTACACATAACTTCTTGACTCAAACTGATTCAAGAAATTTCGTTCATAAACCTCTTTATTGAGCTTTCATTAACTTCTAATTTTCTTTGGTGTTGTTTTAACAAAATACAGGCTATAATCAACGCATACTTTCAAATTTTCAGTTTTAATACTCTTAAACTTGGCCTAAATTAAGAAATATTCATATTTAATGTATTTTAGCAGGATAATATGCTTTCAAATACATAATTAAAAGTAGTGGTTGCTCCTGAGGGAAGTCACAAAGTTAAAAAATTAACGTTTTCTTGCTTCAAAGTAAGGGGTAAAAGTAATCTAATGGACTTAGAAGATCAGGCCCGAATGGGAACACTATTGTGGGACTCCCGGTTCCAGAAAAACAAGTAAAGAAATCGCATTAAGACTATATCATCCTGGTATTCATTGAGGTATCATATCACTTAATAGGCCTATTTTTTCATCGGAAGTTGGAAACGTAAAGAAATAAAGAAACTACTGCAGAATTAACTTTAGAAAATATTGCTTGTTTGTTAATACAAACTATTCACTCCCTCAAATTCTAGATAGAGGCCAACAGGCTATACGCTCCCTTGTTTATGTTCATGGATGTACATATATTACAATTTGTTATTGTGAGTATTTTCAAGCCAAGAGCAAGAGCCATCCAACAGTCTGATCACTTGGCCGAGGGATCTGCGAGCAGAATGTATTAATTGCATGTATTAGTTGCAGAATTTAGTCATAGGAGCCACACTGGTTTCCACAGGGGAACATTATGCTGCTAAGACGGCACTGAATAGTAGATTACACTCTAGCGCGGGACCCGACTGGGAACAATCGGTCCAATCCGCTGAAGTCCGGCCCTGATTGTTGTATACGACAATTAATATAGTAGGGAAGTTTTCTTCTTTTAGTTTGAAGCAACAAAAAGTATTTTAATTTTTATCCGTGTTACTTCTCTTGCAAGCCCCCTCCGATTAAAAGTACATTTTAAAAAATTTAGAAAATATTTTTCTACTTTTCCTTCTCTCTATATATAAAAGTTATTGCTCTGGAGGTATACACTACCAAAATTTCTCAAAAATCTCTAATTTTTAGTGCATTGATTAGCACATCCCTGTAGGATAGGCCGGAACTCCTGCAAGTATTACTGGAGCCTATGAGACCATTGACATTGCAATACATTCTGAAGTACTATTATTTCGTTGTGTTACATTCAAACCGATATAAAGGGATCAGAGAAAGTTCCCTTTTACCTTTTGGTTTGCTTTTAGCTTCCGCAGAGGTAGCTGTTTTATTATAAAATGGTTTTAACAAACACTTAGAGTCACTGATATCAGATCCTGTTACTTCCTTTACCAAATGTTTAACAGATTTTCGGGAAACGTTTAGCTCTTGTTAGTATAAGTTCTGTAATTTCACGAATGTTGAATACCTGTAATGTCTTCCTAAACTTCTACTTCTAATTTTACTTCTAAATCTGTCTTCTCACAAAAATATAAATAAATAAAAAAATTAAAACCTAAGAATCTGTGTGTTAGTTAAAAACAAGAGATATCTATGCGTAATGTGGGTGTAGGACATAAGCTCACCGACAAAAAGCTCACCGACAGTCTCATATTACAGGGATGGACAAAAGCTCACCGATAGCAAACATAAGCTTCCTTGAAGGACTTGTAATAAAATTCACCGAATATTGAAATTCAGGTGTTAGTTACTTCCTAAGCAGAAAATGGAGCTACTATCTTATATGACTTATCTATCAGGTATAAAAAAAAAAACAACAATAAGGACGTTGCGGAGTTGCGTTGTATTAAACGTGGACAGACCTTGAGGAACTTGTAATAAAATGCCCTGGATATTAAAATCTAGCTTTTGACTATAATTACAAATAGGCCAAATAACTCGATAGAAAGTAAAGCTACTAATGTCGTATAGCAGTTATCATATATCAGAATAAAATAGGGATGTTGCAAGTTTAATGTGTGAAACATGGGCGACAGTAAGCCTAATTTTGGCCCTGGAAATTTTCGAACCAAATTTTTCTTATAAGCCTGAAAATTCATCAACTGCATTAAAATAATTTCATGATAAGGCATGAGTACTTACATAATAGAATTTGTTTGTTAACTGGACTGATGAGTTTTATTTTATTTTATTTATTTATTTATTCATTTATTTTTTTTTTTTACGAATCAGCATACTCAGATATATTTAGACTTTGCTTCTTAGTGCTGCCGTCGTGCTTGCAGACAAACACACAAACAACTTTCTTTCTTATTTACTAACACTAAGCTTTTTTTTGTTCATAAGTTGTTTTGATCTTAGTAAATAAGAATGAGATTCATTTAATGAGTATTGGTCTGCAAGTGTGATGACAGCCTTAAGACTTGAACTCTGCAACACTCTTAATATTTTATTCTGATGTCTGATAACTCCTATATGACGTTAGTCATATAGCCTATTTTCTATTGAGAAACTAGGCCTACTAGTAGTCAAAGCCCAGATTTAAATATCAGGAGAATTTTATTTCAAGTTCCTCAAAGTCCGCCCACGTTTAATACATTAAACCCTGCAACATTTTTATTATTTTATTTTTATATCTGACAACTGATATATAGCATTAATAGCTCTATTTTCTACTGAATTAGGCCTACTGCTAGTCAAAGTCTAGATTTTAATACCTCTTTATACCCATCATATACCCGCGAGCCAAATTAAGGCAAGTGAGCGTGAGCCCGGGTGAGCGCAAGCCTATTGGAGAGAAGTGAGCGCGAGCCCGAGTGAGTGCGAGCTCAGTCGAGAGAGATGAGCGCGAGCCCGAGTGAGTGCGAGCCCAGATAAGATTAGTGAGTGCGAGCGCGAGTGAGCGCGAGCCCAGTTGGGAGAAGTGATCGCGACCGCTAGTGAGCGCGAGCCCAGCTGAGACAGGTGAGCGCGAGCCCGAGCGAGCCCAGTGGAAAATGGCCACCTCTGGTAGGTACAGACGCAATGGTATACACGTTTTTATGAATGAATATTCTACTTCCATATATTAGAATATATTTTTTTTCTGTGTATGGTGTTTCCTTTTCTTGTTGCATTTAATTCTCATATTATTGTTATTATTCATACTGTTATTATTGATCTTGTTCACTATGTTCATGTAATAAAACTCTAACACATGTCTCGTAGTATGATTCTAACAGTCAGAGCTTATTCTCCCCCGAGGTACCTGAAGCTTAGATGAAACTACTCCGTCAGGTCCTTATGATAGAGAGCCTGGGTTAGTGACGCTTCTGTGTTTGGGTGACTCCGTAATTTCACTCCGCATCGGAAAAGTTCGTTTCATGTGGGGGCTCTTAGTCCGGAATTCTAAACATAAAATAAACATTAGTTAGACTGTTAGAATTCCATTACCCTTCACCTTACGTGTGGCACAATGGCAAGCAAAACTGATAGCAGCGATATATACTATATTCATTCATTTATTATTTAGTTAATATGCGTGTTAGATTAAGATTGTTCTGTTCCACATTTTACTTTTATGTTGATATTTTTATGTGCTCTGTGTTACGTGAAATTGGTTATTTTTTATATTTGATTATTAGAGACTTTGTATTAGATTGTGTAGCGATGTGCTAAAAGAAACTTACAATGTCTTTCGTTAAGAAAGTTTTGTTCTCAGGGAAGACAAAGCTAAAAGCTCCTCACTCTAGTAGCCTAAATACTACAGAATACAACGAGCTATCCACTCCTTCTCGCGAGAGGCCACACTTAGCCCCACGAACGCAGTATTTAGGAAAAGATGAACTAGAGTCATCTAATACTCCTCAGTGGGATAAACCTACTGCAACATCTACTCCGTTAAAATCAAAAGTGCTACCCACCGTATCTCAAGCAGAGCCACTTAATGTTACAAGAGTGAAATACAAAAGTTGGTCACCTCCGGATGATTATACGTGGGTTCGTCCCACACCTTTTCCCGTAGAACGTTGCGAAACCTCAACTCAAGTTGATAGAGAATTTGAAGGTTCAATTGAAAAAGATTGTAATGAGCAAGGAGATAAGGAAACTATAAATAACTAACCTCCTCATAATAGCAGCCGATAATTGGTTACTGAATTCGGAAGTCTAGATCAGGATAAGGCAGAGAATGAAATTTTGGATACAGGTACTCAAACGACGGATAGCGTAGTGGAAGAACAAATGAGTCAAAATAGTAATTCAGCTATACATCAAAGCTCTAGTGACACTCAGACCCCAAAATGTCTCGTGCCAAAATTACAATTCCCACCCTTTTCGGGCTCTGCGGGAGAATCAGTGACTAAGGTGATTAACGAATATGAAGTTTTGGC
Source organism: Thermobia domestica (assembly GCF_964235325.1). Classification (NCBI taxonomy): domain Eukaryota; kingdom Metazoa; phylum Arthropoda; class Insecta; order Zygentoma; family Lepismatidae; genus Thermobia; species Thermobia domestica. The sequence continues at coordinate 108,224,515 of NC_137463.1, read as the reverse complement.
TCTTAGCTATTGTTGGACAGAACAAGAAAAATTGGATCGCATTGTCGCCTGCTTTAGTGGTGTTGCAGCTCATTGGTATTGGTGTAAACGGGATACTTTATTGGGAATAACAAATTTTTCTGAATTCAAACAAATATTGTATAGAACCTTTACAGACAACTTGTATAAGGCCAAGTGGAAAAACGATCTAAAAAATAGGAAATTAGAAGCGAGCACTCCAGTTGACGCTTTTATTTATTCGCTAGTTCGGGATTGGAAATTAGTGCATGTCGAAATATCAGAGAGGGAGTTAATGACGAAGCTATATCAATCCCTGCCATCCGAATATGTAGAGACACTGATAATGAACGAGGTTCAAACCATAAAGGATGCTATTCATAAATTACGCTTATTACGCCAGGTTGAGAATTACAGAACATCATATCCTAATAATAACGAGGAAACCGGATTAAGAATAAGGGAATCGAAATACGGATTCCAATTACGAACACATAAGCCGCATTATAATGCTTACCGAGATATATTTTATGATAGACAACCATCTTCAATAAAGAAAGTACCATATAAAAAAAGAGTGCGCTTCCTAAAGTACCTATTCGCATTTTAATCGCACAACTTTCGGATTATTGGATACGGGAGCCCAAATTATCATTATTCATGAGGATCTAATCCCCACGACCTTTTTCATTGCAAAGAGACTACGTTCAAAGGTTAGAATACAAACATTAGGGGGAGCACTCACGGAAACCTTGCCGGTCATTAGGCTCTGTTTTTATGTTGGCACCTCAAGCAGACATTCCCATAGATTATGGCTTAATCTGGTTTTAGTTAAAGGACCAAATCATTCGTATAAGATAATTTTGGGCATGGATTTCATATCAAAATTTACTTATGGGGTAGGTCTGAACTACATCATTATAAATTAAATTCCAGGAGACCATCCATGAAATTTTATTTAGGTACTACTCAAATAAAGAGGAATACCCAATCTCATCCTGCATTGAACTTGTCTCAAGTAGAATATTACGATAAAAGAGGAATTAGGAAGAGAGCCCCTTCCTTTGTTCAGTCGGATAGAGTAAGACCTAGAAAGGGCCGTAATTGGCATTCAAAACAGCGCGAACAAGTTAAAAATACTGTAGTAGGTAAGCAGATGAGACACAGAAACGTTAACATTTCAGAGTCAGTGAGTAGGGGTGAACACCTGCAGTCTTCCATAATTCAAAAGTAGGCGCGAGCAGTTAAACAGATGGAGGTAGCAGAAATACGGGAAACTGATAGTGCAAAGGATAGGAAGAACGAAGTTACATCGGTTCAAACGAATGAAATCGAAATTGACGCCTGGCTTAACAGAATAGAGGAAGTCACACCATCTAGGATTAAAATTCCTGTTTGTACCGTTGTTGATGTTAAGATACCCGATCGTGGAATGAGGTTAGTGTCAGTGAAGGCGCGCGATAAGGTATCTTCAAATTATTATGTTAAACCAAGCGATGGTATTCACTATCATTTTCGCTGTCTAGCTCCTAGGACATTATACTTGGAAACAAACGAAGCATCTCAAATTCCTATTATAAATTTTAGTAAAAGAGAGGTTCAATTGCTAGCAGGTACAATGGTGGGGAAATTAGAACAATATTATTTATATACTCCGGAAAAGTCTTGTGCATCCTCCGAATTGAAGACTCAGATTAATAAGATTGAAAAGATCGTGGAATCGGTGGACGAAAAAGACTTAGAGAAGGAATTCAATATTTCCTGAGATTTGACAGATGAGCAGAGATCAAAATTATTACAGTTGTTGGCAGAATATAGGGATATAATGGCATTTAAATTTTCTGACCTCACGGTCACGATTGAATGCGTACCCCCTATAGAAATGACCACCAATGTACCTATCTCCTCACCTCCGTACAGCGAGACACCAGCGCAAAGAAAATTAATACAGTAAGAAGTTGACAAACTCCTCGCACAAGGAATCATTTTCTCGATACGTAGTTCATAGCTTCACCTTGTTTAGTGGTTAAAATGAAAGATGGATCCGCAAGGCTAGTAATTGATTATCGCCAGATAAATCAATATGTCAAACCTGATAGATACAGACTTCTCTTAATTGACGACTTACTTTCATATTTAGGGAACGCACAAATACTATCCTCTTGTGACCTCCGCAGCGGATTCTGGCAGTTTCAGGTTAGAAAGAAGGATAGAGAGAAAACTGCCTTCATATGTAGCGCAGGATTATTCGCATTTAACTCTTTACCAATGGGGCTGAACATGCCCCTTCATGTTTTTCCCGCGTTATGTACAAGGTCTTTGCATCCTTAAAATTCAAAATTATGATTTTGTGTTTAGATGATTTGATAATTTATTCGGAAAATTTTCAGGAAATGCTTGATCGGTTACGTTTAGTTTTTGATACGCTGAGAGAATCGAAATTGAAACTGCACCCTAAGAAATGTTATTTTTGCTACCCTCAACTAGAAATTCTCGGGTTTCTAGTAGGGAAAGGTGGAATAAGACCTGTGCCAGAAAAGGTGAAGGCAATAGCCGATCTTCCAGAACCGAAAACTGTAAAAGATGTACGTTCATTTTTAAGCTGCTGCTCCTACTTTCGGAAATTCGTTAAGCACTTCGCTACCATTTCGAAACCACTAACTGAGCTAACTAGACCAGATGTACCATTCGTATTCGGAGAGAGAGAAAAAGAAGCCTTCAATACATTAAAACAAAAGTTAGTGGAAGCTCCGGTTTTATCATTTTATGACATGATGCCTCTGAATACGGAATCGGGAGTTTAATTCTGCAATTGAAAGATGGCCAGAAGAAACCAATAGCCTATTACAGCGGAATGTTATCAGGACCCGAACGTTCTTATTCTATTCCAGAAAAGGAATGCCTTGCACTGGTCCAAAGTGTTTTACACTTTCATGAGTACTTGACCAATATTCACTTCACTGTGTATACTGATAGCTGTGCTCTATGTTACTTAAGACATATGAGATACACGAGAGATGGTACCGCAAGTGTTGTATGAGATACACGATAGCGCACTTCATGAGGGACACTTTGCATTTAATAAATCATATGGGAAGTTAAACGATCGATTCTATTGGCCAGGTTGTGGTAGAGATTTAAAACAGTATTTAAAGTCATGCTTGGAGTGCCAACAGCGAAACAGAAACACCAAAAAGCAAGGGTTAATCCAACCTCTTCCTATAAAGGCTCCTTTTCATACAATTGCAATGGATATTTATGGGCCGCTGCCATCTTCTAATAGCTATAAGTACATCATTACCGCTTGTGATTACTTTACTCACTTTGTGATGGCTAGACCATTACGAACAATCACAGCAAGAAATGTAGCAAAGTTTCTAGTGCAGGATATAATCAGCGTGTATGGGCCGCCAAGGGTTATTCTTACGGACTTGGGCTCTAATTTCACCTCCACCTTGATGAAGGAAATCACGGCACTGTTGGGAATAAAATAGTTTTTACTACTAGCTACCATAAGAGAACAAATAGGAAAATTGAAGAATACAATAAAACCCTAGCAAAATATCTTGCCAAATATGTGAGAGCCGATCAAAAAGACCTGAGTGATTATGTAAAACTAGCTACCTATGAGCAGACATGAGAATCAGAGGTACGGTCCTTACGAATTATTGTATGGTAGGAAGCCTATATTTTTAACCAACTCGATATCCCATGTCACAATCCAACTTCTCAGGTGGTTAAAAAAAAATTGATGAAAATAAGGGAAATAGCAAAAAAGGGAACTCATAAAACAACATCAACGCAATAAGGAGCGTGCTGATAGGAAGCGTGTAGAGTCCTCATACAAGTTAGGCGATTTGATATTAATTCACAATCCGGTGATTCTGTCAGGATTATCCCCGAAGTTAGTACGGGCAAGATATGTAAGCCCATACCGGATCTTGCGTATTCCATCAAAGAATGTTGTGGAAGCACAAAGAATACATGGTAAACATGGTATAATAAAGGTAAATGTAGAACGCTGCAAACCATATATAGATTCCGCTAGTTTTGCCGGTAGGTTGTAAACAAAGGTAGAATAATATGAAAAGAGAGCTCAATGTTAATATTAACTCAGATTACTTATTGGTAGTATTACCCATCTCAATGGAAGCTGCGAGCAAACCCATTGATTATAGAGCCAGTCAAGACGCACCCATGAGTACCCAGGAAATACCGGAAGCAGAAAAGGTCGCAGGAAAATTGCTTCTTACAGGCTGTAGCAGATTTGCAGAAACATATTTTTTGGCATTAGAAGGTTTTTTTTATTAATCAGGATCTTTTTATAGCTAAAGAATTATCACTCGCGATAGTGAAGGAGGAATATATATGTCCTGTCCTCCTTCGGGAACTAAATAGAAAAATCCATTGGTACATGATCGAGTTGGCCAAATGGAATGAAAATCTCTCAGACGTTATATATCATGGGATGCATACTTTAATTCTGCACTATGCAACCGTTCTCACAAACCGTAACGACTTGTTCAAACATTGTATTCTGTATGCGATTATAACACCAGAAAATAACCTCAAATTCGTAATACTGCTCACAACAGGAAGAAATACAGAATATGTGAGGGCGAAACTCGACACCTTCCGGAATCTTTTCAAGGTAGAACATCTAGTGCGGGTATCGGACGTTTTGCAGGCGATGGAATTTTATCAAATAAAGGCAGCAGCTACATTAGCTACTAAATCACTATACCTAACTATGTCCGCTTTTCCTACCTTGCCCAGCGAGCGCTTGAAGAAGAACAAGAGCACAGCTTAGCTTAAGTTAAGTACAGCACTATTCTGCCTCTTAACCCAAAAACGCTAAAAGCTTTTCATTAATTTAAGGTCATAATGTGTATGTAAGGAAATAGAAACCTACATAGATACAAGTATTAAGTTTGTAATTGTAAAAAAAGAGAAAAATTGTTGACTACACTAGCAATACACTGACTGTTTACTTAACATCGTATTCTAGATCTTAGAAGTTACTGGGGCAGACGCAATGGGCGTAACGAATTAGTGTTAATGAAATAAGTGAAGGTGATTTTAATATTGTTTTAATATTAATGAAGTGATCCTCAGCTATGCCTCGGAGTCATGAAATTTCACCCAACCCTGACCAATACTTACCGTTCATTTCAGGTCAGCGGCTTTAGATTCCAATCTAGGATTAACCAGATGTCCAAAAAGGGACAGCAGTTCGTCCGAAGCAATCCAATTTTTACCAGAAGTAAGTGTCATTTTAAAACTTGTGAAAATACTGCAAACCCTAGGGATATTTTTAAAACTGAAGAGAAAAACCAAAGTGCAAGTACAACCATGGAACCTTTTGTCAATGATCATTCAACATCACAAATCGTGCACGTTCAAAACAAAGTTCCATCGTTGGCACTCGCGTGTTTTGGTGGGCGCCCACATGAAGATGTAAATGCATTTTTAGAAAATTATATTTAATAAAATGGCTGGAGATATTTTTGGATGGACGACTGAGGAAAAGAAACGTTATATTATAGCCTATTTGCAGGCTTCTGCAAGGGATTGGTATGAATTGCATATGAATGAATTAAATGCCTTGCCTGACTTCAACGCAATTGCTGAGAGATTACGAACTGCCTTCAAGTCATCAGCAGAAGTAGGGGACCCATATTCCTTGTTAGCGCAGCATAAGAAAATTCCTTCAGAAAGTTACGTGGAATATTTGTATGCCGTATTGCGTCTTTGTAAAAAGGTATCTGAGGATATGACAGACACAGAGAAAATGAGACACATTACAAAGGGTCTTCCCCCAGATGCATTAGAATATATCATTACGAAAGAATGTAGAACATTAGATGCAGTGGAATCACAATTGAAATTATATGAAGCTGCAAAGACCCAGGCTGGTTTACGGGTAATAGGTAGTTTCCCTCCCTCTCCCAATATACGATTTCGATCGAATCCCACTAACAGCAAACCTAAACAGGACAGTTACAGGGGTCCTCGTAATTATCAGTACCCAAAAATACGAAATCTAAAGATAAAAGAGGCAATCCAATGCTATCGTTGTGGCCGTTTTGGCCACATTGCCCTATGTGCTTAACACAGATACCACCAGTTAACAATAAAGGCAATAAACAAGGAAGTAATCAGGGTGAGGGATGGTGGCATAATAATGCGAAAACACCTCCCTCACGCAAACAAAGGTCTACGAAAGCACACCATAAAACCTCTCCCCAAGTGTCTAAACAAGATGGTAAAAAACACACAAATTAAAAAAAATAGAAAGAGAGAGAGAGAGATTGCCGGCCATGTGTGCGCACACAGTTTTTTTAAATTTTTATTTTTATTTTTTTTTATTATATCATTAGGTTGCATTATATCAATAGGCTGTTCTTATGAAAGATACAATTATTTACTTACAATATTTGATATGCTTAATAGATGTATTAAACTAAAGATGATATGAATCACCCTAATACTATATCATTGGCCCTTATGTTAAAACCTTGTTGTCGTTAATTAATTGTATGTTTACCAAACAGTACACAATACTACCAGATCGCACATCTAAGTCACATGCTCTTATGATTTAATGTTGTCTTTAAATGATGTAACATATATAGGGTGCGATCAAAAGGTACTTTACGACCTTCTCTTCCCAAGCGATTTTGTTCTAGTTTATTTTATTTTATTTTATTATTTTCTTTGTTTGCCTCATAAATCGTCCAAAGTCTACAATATTGTCTTCAATTATCATAATTGATTATATTCGGTGGGATGGGACTCCCACCATTAAAGTCCGAGAGACTGAAAGGGTTGCCTCTCTATGCCGCTCAATTTCCAAATTGGACCTAACTAATTAACGCGATTTAATAAGCTCAAAACAAAATTATATAATTATAAATATAAATATAAGAAATTATAAGTATTTTTAAGTCATTGACTTGTATTACTCTTGATTGGTTTTGGACTTAATTTTTGTTCACGCTCCTAGAATAACGGGATGGTTGTGGTCTTTTACGGGAAACAGGTTTTCACTAAGACAAACCACAAGGGTTTTGTCATCCTAAATTGTGATGATTGTGGTTTCCTACGGGAAACATATTGTACGGAAAATGTGGTTGTATCAACCACAGGAGTTTTGTCATCACAGATAGTAAGAAAATAAAGAAATCCGGAAAACGGATATTCTTCCAACCTCTACGTTTCTATGCCACCCCACCTATACTCTGATGCTCAAGTTCATAACCAATCACGATTAAACATGTCAAAAGAATCACCATAAACTCCGCCTAATTGTACTATTCGACCCCCCCTTTTTTTTCATTCCCGTTTCCGTAAATTAACATTGTGTGACTATGTGTTCCGGTCAACGCCTTGTTACTGGACATAAAAACATTTCAGAAGAGTGGCCAGGCATCTTTTTCGACTCCGAAGTGCTCTACTGCAGGAGGTAACTATGATTTTCATTTAAATCATTATCGTTGCTATGAGACTTAAAATTCAATTCCCCTAGACATCAAACTTTAAAATCTTGAGTAAAGAATACTGTCTTTGAAAAATGTACTACAAAATTTCTCGATACAAACTAGAACAGGCTCGCTTGGGAAATGCGTTGCACACTTCAAGTTGTATAGATGCGTTGCACATGTTGCATATATAACTGCTTTTCAAATCAAATTTCAAGTGTTATTTCAAATTCAAATATTACTTTCAAATCTTTTGGTTTACTAAACTGTAGGTACAGACGCAATGGTATACACGTTTTTATGAATGAATATTCTACTTCCATATATTAGAATATATTTTTTTTCTGTGTATGGTGTTTCCTTTTCTTGTTGCATTTAATTCTCATATTATTGTTATTATTCATACTGTTATTATTGATCTTGTTCACTACATTCACGTAATAAAACTTTATCATATCTAACACATGTCTCATAGTATGATTCTAACAATCAGAGCTTATTCTCCCCCGAGGTAACTGAAGCTTAGATGAAACTACTCCGTCTCAGGTCCTTATGAGAGAGGGCCTGGGTTCGTGACGCTTCTGTGTTTGGGTGACTCCGTAATTTCACTCCGCAGCGGAAAAGTTCGTTTCAATTGCCTTAAGAAAATTTTTGAATAGCCCCAACTTTATATCAAGAATCTTGTCAGAGCTCACCAGTGAGGAATAAACAACATTTTTCTGTCCAGGAGTTAATACACGCTTTGGCCATTCCTTCTTGATGTAATGTTCCGCTTTGTTCCTGCTGTCACATTCGCAGAGGAAACAACAATTGTTAAATAACTTCTAGACCTTTAGTTTTAGAGCAAGTACTTACAATGTGTATTGTTGAGAAATTAATTTCTTTTAAAATGAGCTATGGAAAAAATCGGCCCATAAACAACGGAGATAATGCTTGTTTATTAAATTGAGTGTCCGCCATTTTAATGACGTTATCATATCTACACACCATGAACCAGTGAATGACACCATCGGAATTATTCACCAGAAGGCTTCTCTAAATATTTTTTTAAAAAATCATCCTCTCATCTTATCTTCAAGGAAACTGCCACGCGTTGACATGTTTAGAAGTAAAATTTCACTCGTGACCCAATTTTGATTACATAATTAACGTACTATGTATCATATCTCCATATCTCCGTTGTTTATGGACCGATTTTGTTCATAATAACTCATTTTAAAGCTAAGTAAATTTTCCATAAAAACTGCTATGTAAGTATTTTCTCTAAAATTAACGGTTTCTGAGTTATTTTGGCTTATTTCATAAATAATTGTTCAATAATTCATTCAATTATTTAAAAAAAAAACTCCTATACTTTTAATTTTAGAGGAAATACTTACAGAACAGCTTTTATGGGGAATTTAATTTCCTTTAAAATGAGGCATGAGAAAATACAATTGGTTCATAAACAACAGAGATAATTCTTGTTTCTTGAATCCAATTGTCCCCCATTTTGATGATGTCATCATGTCTACACGAAACGCACCAGTGAGTGACACCATCGTTCGAAATTATTCATCAGGAGGCTCCTTTATATATATATATATATATATATATATATATATATATATATATATATATATATATATATATATATATATATATATATATACAGTAAAACCTGCCTTCAACGGACCCTTTATTAAACGGAAAACTGTCTTATAGGGAAATATTTCATGGTCCCATGGATTTTGGAGTAAAAGACATGTAAAAGTCCCTTCATTAAGCGGAAACTGTGTTATGCGGACAACGGAAAGCAAAATAAACCTTTAACGGAAAATTCTGAGTTTCAGACTACATCGTTTAGAAAATTTTTAAACATCCTGTAAGAGGGTAAACATATACTGTCTGCGATAAATACTTCGTTCTTTTGTTAAATCTTTATGGGTAGTGTTGACCTTCGTCAATCACTACTCATATTCAGCTCCCACAATTTTTCGCTAGTCCTACGTAGCATGTCAGCTGTCAGTCTTCTTTGTAGGCGTACTTCTGTTCCGCTTGTGTAGCAACTAGCGACAGCCAACAAAAATGAGAAGAAAACTGACAAAACAAAGTTCTGAAAAAAAAAAAGAATTGAGGTAAAGCAGAAGTTATATATCTCCATCATGTGTCGTGAAAACAAGGAGGAAAGAGTTCAGAGGACTTTCAAAATTCCAGAGAACGCTTTTCTGTGTCCTGAAGTATACCGCAGCCAAGTAGTAGCAATGTATGCAAAAAATCCTGCTTGACTATTGGGAAAAATAAAGGAAAGTGTGCACAGCATATTTTGTTGTTATTTTACGTTTTTTTGGGTATTAATCCGTAGAAGGAAAAAGTACTGTAATTGAACAAGTTGCGTACATCAATATATTTTCTCATTATGTCCGTTATAAGCATATATATTTTTTTTACCGGAAAGGTCTATCTCCATTAAGCGGAAACCTGTCTTTAACGGAAATTTTTGGAGTCCCGCTCGATTCCGCTGAAGACAGGTTTCACTATATATATATATATATATATATATATATATATATATATATATATATATATATATATATATATATATATATCACCGTCTCGTCTTATCTTCACGAAAGCTGCCACGGCAGGACATATGCTCGCCTCCTAATAGATTCCAGAGAAAAAACCGAATTCTCAGTTACTACTAGTGATGGGCAGTAGGAATATTCCCGGTGGGAAGGAAAATAAAAAAGGAATATTCCCGGGTTTTCCCCCTGACTTATAAATTCCCGGGAAGGAATTTATTTCCATTTCTTTACTTTATTTTCTAAACTAGCAGCGTTCACCCCGCTTCGCTGCGGTCACCCCGGAACGCAATAAACTTTGTTACTTAGATAATTTTTACTTTTTCGCTTTCAAGTGATATGATAAAAACCATAGAAGATTGCACTAATGTTAACATTATATCGCCTGTCATTTATGTTAACCCGCCCCGCTTCGCTGCGGTCACCCCAACCCGCCCCGCTTCGCTGCGGTCATCCCGGAACGCAATAAACTTTGTTACTTAGATAATTTTTACTTTTTCGCTTTCAAGTGATTTATAGCGCCTGTCAGTTATGTTAACCCGCCGAGTCACAGGGTCATGCGGGTTGCATATAAATACGTTTATTTTTATACCTATGATGAACTAATAACAAAGGATTTGTACGTATGGACACCTGAATGGTCAATTATCTCAAGACACTGGTAATTGAAAATTAAAGTGATATGATAAAAACCATCTAGGGTCCACATCCTAACAACCCCCCAAAAATGAAAGAAATCGGTTCAGCCGTATTAGCGTGATGAGCGGACAAAGGATTTTTTGTACGTATTGACACCTGATTGGTCAATTATCTCAAGACACTGGTAATTGAAAATTAAAGTGATATGATAAAAACCATCTAGGGTCCAAATCCTAACAACCCCCCAAAAATGAAAGAAATCGGTTCAGCCGTATTAGCGTGATGAGCGGACAAAGGATTTTGTGCGTTCTCTTTTATATATATAGATTATAAGAACCATATGACTAATTACTTTATTTTCATTTATTATGATTTACTTCTAGGTTTTAAATAATTTGGAGGTTGAAAAAATTGAAATTCGTTGACTTTATATAATTAATTAAAATATGATTTTTTAATTTCTATTTCCACTTGCACTAGGAAGTAGCAAAGTACTAATTTATAAATGATGTAAAAAAAAACAGTTTGTAAAGTAATCTAGTAATTCTGTAGAGATAGGGATGAAGTACTATCAATACACCTCGAACCATTGTTAGTGATAGATGTCGGTCTGTCTGTTGTCTCTGACTCGAATTTCTCTCTCTAAGGAAGAATCAGATATTGATAAAGGAATCTCTATAGTTATAAATGCATATAATTTTAAAATATAATGTTTACATATCAAAATTACGGTCGCTTCTCAGGATGCTTCATTAATACCAGTCTTTCCGGACCTGTTTTAATTGGGATTTGTTTGCTTCCTTTTACGGATGTATTCATGTACCAAAAAGCTTTTCTGGCGAATTCTTGAACACCGTGTATATTGTTCGAAATAGCCTATCTTCTTAAAATAGAGATTAAATAGTAAGAGCACAGTAACAAAGCACAGTGTACTTCAAATCAACATTTTGTATATATGGCATGCCATACACTGGAAACCTTACGAATTTTCCGAGCATAAAATAATAAGAAAATAACGTAATACAGTTCATAGTATATATTTTAAAGAATCCTCTGAAGAACAGTAATAAGTATACTGTCATAAAAAAAAAACATATTTTATTTTTAAATCATAATACAGTAATAGAATGCAGTTTTCTTTGTGTTTGTACATAAATTCTCGGAATATTCCCGTTTTCGGGAATATTCCCAAGGACAATTCCCCAAAAATATTTTACCGGGAATTTACCCATCACTAGTTACCACTATGAAGAATGACATAATTAGGCTTCGCTACAATGCAGCATTCGCCCAGCAAAAATTCCGTATTCATACTTCATCGCAATCTAATTATTTACCAAGAGTGTTTACTTCTATTGTACTTGAGATTTTTTTTGCTAGCCAGAGCTAGCTACCCGCTCGAGGGCTACGCCCTCTATGGGGAAGTGGGTAACATAATAATGGGAAGAAATAGGAGTAATGGTGGTTGGTCTACGGGATGTTTGTCTTACTGAGTTAGAGGAGGGGTATAGAAAATGAAGGAAGGTGGTATGGTTATTATAGAGAGGATTTTATTTTATTGTATTTTATTTTATTTATTAATTTCAGCATTGGTAGGCTGAACATTGTGATCTTTAGATCACAATCATGAGGTGAAGATGAGATGGCATAATATGATGTGGTGAAGTGCGAATCACAATCACAGCACAGGGTTATGTTGGTTGACTGATGCTGGTTAATCTTCTCGCTTGGGGGCTGCTTCAAGCATTGATGAAAGACAAGGGAAAGCCCAGATTAGTGACAGAGGTATTACAGTGCGTATGATGGACATATAAGAGGCTGGGGATCGTCGGTCTTCAATTCTTCTGCTAAGTGGAGGTACCTGTGGTTTGGAGGTAGTGTGTAGTGGTAAATCGTGAAAAGAAGAGATAAGGGCGTATATATTATAGGAGTTGAAATAGGAAAGTCTATGCGGGCGTTCATGGTGTCTATGAGAAGCGGATGACGTTCATGCAGGTGTTTATCGATGTATTTGAGACGGAGAGATTCGAGATGGAAGAGAATATGTGGAAAAAAGTATTCTTTCGTACAATTCGCATGCTGGACCTATGGACTTATGTAATTATGTGATTTTATCCTATAAGCAATGCGGAGTGATTGGCGTTCTAAGATCTTTAATTTGTTATAGAATGATGGTGGTGCAGCGATCCAAGCTAGATTAGCATACGTCAGAACTGGACGCAAAAAAAAAAAATCTTTATAAGTATTTAACACAGTTGTAGAACTGACACCCCACGTAGTGCCCGTGAGACGTTTTAATAAATTGAGCCGGTTTGAAGCTTTTGTAATCACGCCCTGTAAATGTGGTTTCCAAGTGAGATGTGCGTCTAAGGTGAGGCCGAGGTATTTGACAGATTTACTGAGTTGAATACCGGTGTCAGCGACTGTGAGATGAAGTAGGTTGGGGTTTCGGTTGACCTTTGTGCATTTTTTGGGCGGCAAGAAAACTATAGTCTGGGTCTTCAGAGCATTTATCTTGAAGCGCCACTTTTTACACTAGTTAATAAACGAATTTATGGCGGACTGCATTGAAATGTTAAGTTGGTGAACAGTTTTACCAAGTGCTAGGAAGGCGGTATCGTCTGCATATTGGAAAACATGAACGTTCGTACATAATGGTGGTAAGTCAGCCACATCAAGAAGATAAAGCAGAGGGGAGAGTGAAGATCCTTGGGGTTCACCAGAGTAAAGGAATATAGGATGAGAGAATGTGTCGTTAATAGGTACGTATGCCAAGCGACAATGCAAAAAGTTATAGATGAATCGAATATAAGCAAGAGGAAGCCGGAAGTTCAAAAGTTTGTACGTAAGTCCGGCGTGCCATACTTTATAAAATGCTTTCTCGAAATCAAATAAAGTAAGGCAAAATGGTCGTGATGTAGTATAATGGTTGGTGATGTGATTTAGGAGACGGAGTAATTGGTTCTTGATACTATAATTTGGGCGAAATTCAGCTTGCGAATGTGGTAAAAGATTGTAATAAGTAAGATGTACATACAGTCGTTGGACTAAGATTTTTTTTCGAGAATTTTGCTGAACACATGCGTTAATTGAATAGGGCGATATGAAGAAATACTGTCGGCTGGTTTATTAGGTTTGAGAAACATCAGAATTTTAGACGTCTTCCATTGTGATGGTATGAATCCAGAACGTAAGATGATGGTATAAATTAGTGAGAGAAGGTAGAGGACTGCATATTAGCTTTCCTTAATATGGCGATAAGAGATTGAGCCTATACCTGGGGCTGTGTTACGTTTTCTTCTAATGGCTGAAGTAATATCATCAGGAGTGATGGCCGCTGTTAGTGTTCTATGAATATTCAGCTGGTGGTTACTGTTCGGCTGAAGATGAGCAGATGAAAAATCAAAGTGATCCACCGGATGATTATGAACAGGACGGTCAGCAATAAGTGGTGTGAAGACATCCGGAAGATATGTGGCAAAGGCATTTAATTTATCGAGATCAGAGTGAGGAGGTGTGTCGTTAAGAATGAGTGGATATGACGTTCTATTTGATTTGCCAGAAAGAGCGTTCAGGCGTTTCCAGTAACGTGACGGGCGGGCTGTCTCTGAAAGAGTGTTGCAGATTTTTACCCACTGACGTAATTTATATGCCTTAACATAGTTTTGGACTGTACGTTGAAGAGCTCTGTGATGGCGAAGAGCCTCTCGATTTCCTGTATGAATATAGTCCCGAAAAGAGTGTCGCTATCCCTGCACCATGGCAAGTTATTGCGGCGGGAGTTTAGGCTTATATGGCGTATATTGTGATTGTGGTATATATTGTGCTCAGGTATGGTTGATATGGCGTGTAATAGTATCCAATAGACGATATAGATAGTCTTCGGTCGTAGGTGGATCAAGGCTTTCTAGGTGTGTTGAAAGATATAAACTATATTTCTCCCAGTCTGCTTTATCATATCTTAAGATCATACGATGTGGAGTTGCATCATAAAGACGAGAAGTGCGACATTGAATGAATAGCTTGATCGGTACATGATCACTTCCTAAAGGATCTAAGACGTCAAGTGTTGTGCGCTGAGTTAAGGTAGCTGAAGTAATAGCTACGTCAGGGGTAGTCTTTGAATCTGGGCGTGTCGGTTTCGGTAGTTGATGATATGTACCTGTTGTAGCAGTGGTGATGTAGTCACAAAATTCGTTTTGTCTCTGATAGAGCGGCTATGAATATTGATGTCAGCTAAGATGATGTAGCACTGAAAGGAGTTGAAATATACTGAAAGAAGCCCGGAGGGATTGGGTGGCCTGGTTGTACATAGATTGTTGCTATGGTGATGTCTGATTTGTAGTAAAGGGTGATTATGAGATGTTTTGGTAGATTCTAAGCTGAACATGTATGTATGCGATATGTTATATGAGGTGAGAAGCCGATAGCAACGCCAAAACTTGCACGTCGTGCTGGTAGAATGCTGTGTTTGCGGATTAATGTGTAGCCTGGAATTTTGCATTGCAATTTCGGAGTAAGATGAGTTTCGCTCAGTAGAAAAGCGTTTGCTTTTTCTTCCAGAAGGAGTTGTTCAAAAAGTGGTTTGTGAATGGAGATTGAACGAATATTTAAAAAGAGAAAAACTAAACTCATAATGCTTGTGATATGATTGAATTTAAAGGCTTTGTTGAGATTGAAAAGTATGAAAGTAGGCCGTAGGTCCATTGTAAGTTGCATGAAATTGAAGTTAAAAGACTGATTGTGCAGTGAATTGAAAGTGTTGCAAAACTAGAGGACGTGCGAACGGATGTATGTTTTGAAGTGTGAGAGTGATGAAAGCTAGGAGTTGTTTGATTGTTATAGGTTGATCTGAGGTAATATTAGTGTCAGAAGTTTGATTTTGCGCATCATGCATGCGGAGAGGAACAACTAATTCAGGCTATGCTTCTTGAGGAACAGGTTTCGATTTGCATTTGTAACTATAAGCAGGATGACGTTCGTGACAGGTAGGACAGTCAGGTGATTGTTGCATGTTTTGACAGGTTCGGGTGTGGTGGGGACCACCACAGTAACCACATTTGAAAGTATTTGTGCATTTTGATGTTGGATGTGTATACTTCTGCCAGCGGTCGCAACGTATTAGTAAAGGGGCTGGAGTTTTCGATGGTTCGACTCTGTGTCGTTTCTTGTAGATGTATTCCCCGTGTTCCAGTAGATCATCAATAGTATCTTGTGATTCGGTCAAGACCCGGACCATGTAAGTAGCTCCTTGGTTGTTACGAATGCGAAGGCATTTCTTGAATGCGTATCGGGTGTGTTTTATTTAGCTAGCCGCGGCTAGCCACCCGCTCGAGGGTTACGCCTTCCATGGGGAAAGGGAAGTAAAGTAAAAGGACAGGTGGAAAGGAATGGGAGATGGGCTAAGGGATATTTAATATTGTCATATAACTTTATTTCTAAATAAATTTATATATATTAGGACATTACGATAGTAATCATATGTAGAGGAGAGGAAATTGCACAATGAATTATAGACATTAGCGAAAGTACTGTAGTTATGTTGCATGATAATGAGGGGATGAGTGAGATAGTGATGAGATTAGGTGCAGTTGGACGACACAACACATAGGATAGTGTTAATGGACAGATGCCGATTAGTCTTCTCGCTTGGGGGCTACTCCAAGCATTAATGATGGATGGTGGGAAACCCTGTTAGTGACAGAGGAGTTACTGTGCAAAAGATGAGGGTATGATATACGATGGAGGGTGATCGGGAAGAAATGGTCTGGTGAGTGGAAGATCTGGATGATTTAGTGGTAAAGAATATTGATACATCGTGAAGAGAAGGGAGAGGGGGGAATGAGTGATGGGGTGAGCGATATCAAAATTGATGTGAGCATTGATGGTATCTACGAGGAGTGGATAATGAGAATAGAGGCGTTGCTGGAAGTATCTGAGGCGGAGTTTTTCTAAATGGAACCAAATGTGGTGAAAAGTCATGCGATCATGGAGCTCTGCAGTAGAACTGGGAAGTTTGATTCTGTATGCAATTCTAAGTGCGTGACGTTCGAGAATTTTAAGTTTTCGATAATATGAGAGGGGTGTCGAGACCCAAACAGGATGTCCATAAGTAAGCCGAAGAAAGACTTTATAAGTGTTTAAGAGTAGCTCTGCAGAAAGACCCCAAGTGGTGCCAGAAAGATTAAGTCTATTGTATGCCTTCTTGGTGATGTCCTGGAGATGAGCTTTCCATGTGAGGTGCCTATCTAAGGTGAGTCCTAAGTATTTAACTGTGTTAGAGATTGTAAGACGGGTGTCGTGAACGATAATCTGAAGTAAGTTTGAATTACGGTGAATTTTGGAGTGTTTCTTAGGAGGAAGAAAGACTATAGTTTGGGTTTTAGCGGCATTGATCTTTAGTCGCCATTTATCGCAGCAGAGAACAAACGCGTCTATTGCTGGTTGTAAGGCTTTGTTGATTTGGTGTATAGTGCAGCCAGTTGTCAGCAAGGCTGTATCATTCATCAGCGGATTGAAATAAGTTAACATGTTGAGGGAGTGGAGGCATGTCGGCTACATAAAGTAGATATAATAAAGGTGATAGTGAAGAGCCTTGAGGTACGCCTGAGTGCAGAAAGATGGGATAAGAAGACTATTGGTTTATGTAAACATAAGCAAGGCGGCCAAACAAGAAATTATAAATAAAATGGATATATGCAATAGGAAGTCGAAAGTTGAGCAGTTTTGAAAGCAGACCCTGATGCTATACTTTATCAAATGCCTTCTCTAAATCAAAGAGTACCAGACAAGATGGCTTAGCGGTATTATACTAATTATGGATGTAGTTGAGGAGACGCAGAAGCTGATCGTTGATGCTGAACTTTGGGCGAAACCTGCTTGGTGGCGCGGTAAGAGATGGTAATGAGAAAGATGAACATAAAGGCGTTTGACAAGCATTTTCTCAAGGATTTTTGTAAAGACTGTCGTGAGTTTTATCGGTCGGTGTTATGAAACGTTAGCAGGAGGTTTATTGGGTTTAAGAAACATGAGAACTTCGGATTTTTTCCAATGAGCGGGTACATAGACGGTGCGGAGAATAAAGGTGTAAATGAGGGCGAGAAGATTGAGCAGAGGTGGTGGACTTTCTTTAACATGTCGATAGGAAATGTTGTCAATTCCAGGAGCAGTATTGCGTTTGTGATTGATGACATGAGTGATTTCTGTGATAGTGATGGGGGCAGTGAGTGCTTTATGAGTGGGTAGGTTATGTGACACATTGGATTGAAGATATGATGAATTGAAGTTGAAATGGTCTACAAAATGATGATGAAAATGCCGGGCGGGTGGTAGAGATGTGAATATCTCCTGTAAGTAGGAAGCAAAAGCGTTAGCCTTTTCGCGGTCTGTGTGTAATGCCTGATCGAGACTTAGAATAGGATATGAGATTTTAGTAAATTTACCAGCTATCCATATGGTCGTAGATCGTATCCGGGGAGTTGGTCAGAATTAGAACCACGTAGGTAGGTCCCTGATTGTTGCGAATCCGAATGCATTTTTCAAAGGTGTAGCCTTCTTCTCGTAGTTTAGCCTCTATTCGTCGTTTGTTATAGACGGGTCGACTCCTCGTACCACGACGGATATGGTGGGTGGCTGACGTGGTGTCGGTGGTTGCTTGTAGCGGCTGCTTTTGAGAGAAGTTGCAGTTTTGCCGAAGATTTCAAAACTGTGCTTGTCTCTGATGGTTTTTGCGGTTAGCCAATTTTGATTTGATGATGAATCCATTTCTTGTTTCCACTATCTGTGAAATCTCTGAGCGTGGTCGATACTTCAGAAGTTACTGGAGCAAAAGCTTTGAGTTCCTGTTCTTTGGATCATAGTTCTGCACCAAGAAGCTGTAGATAGGATGCAGAGGAGGAAAATCTTCGTCGATGATAAGCCGGTCGGAATCAGCGTCTGAGCTTGAGATGCTATGTGCGTCGGTATGCTTCTTCTTGGATGGTGGTGAACTAGTGGATGGTGTTAGGTTGTGCCCGTGGATTGGAGAACGAGAACGCTCGGGGCTTGGGTCGGTGGACGTCTTATCCCGGTGGTTTCTCCGCTTCTCGATCATCTTCAGAGGTGGTGGAGGAGGTTGTCCAGTATCCATGAAGCGATGAAGATAACCGATCTGAAGCAGAACCCACGAGTATGGGATGAAGATGAAAATGAGGTTCAAAAAATGCATTACTTGTGCACTTCAGGTAGCTTCCACTTGGGAGAATCCCTCAATCTCTTGCAGCCTCCCGCCCGCAACTGTATTCGGATCGCCGTGCGTCCACACGTATGCGATAACCACAGCCTGGACTTAGCAACAATGCTCACTACCAGAGCTGTACTACTCCAGCTGAGAAAGTATGTCGGGTGGGTGTTTTTAAACGTCTACCCGCTTAATGGGTTGTGCCCTTTCTTCGGGAATCGGGTGGGTTTTTTAATTTTTTGTATTTTTTACCGGCCCACCATCGGTGAACAACTGCCCGAAGAGGGTTACGCCCTCTGTATGGGAAGAGCTGTGAGCTAAACAAGAATGATTTGTAAACAATTGTTGTGGGGAGCTTAGGGGTTTATACATATTTGCATTTACCATCGGCTTTATTAATTATATTACATCATTTGGTCATTACGATCTTTTGATCATAATCATGAGGAAGGGTAGAAGCTAAGGGATGAGAATGAAGTGCACTTTCACATCACATCACAGAGGTAAGTGTTAGATAGACAGATGCAGGTTACCTTCTCGCCTAGGGGCGACACTAGGCATTGATGAGAGACAGTGGGATAAAATACAATAGGTTATATATATCAACCCTGTTAGATACAATAGGTGTCACTGTGCATGTGATGGCCAAATGTTAGGAAGGATTTCATCGGACCAATATGACTGGTAGTAAGCAAAATCTGGGTGGTCTGGAGGAAGAGTAAAGCGGTAAAGTGTGAACAGTAAAGCGAGAGGAGTAGTAATAGCCGGTGTAAGCAATGGAGGGGGGACTGCGAGCATGTGCTCCAAAAGTATCATGGAGAAGAGGTTGATTGAGTGCAAGGCGGCAGCAGATGTATTTGGTGCGAAGGTCTTCAAGATGGTATAGGATGTGGGGAAAACTGAATCGCTCATAAAGTTCTCGGGTGGGACTGGGAAGCTTAACTCGATAGGCAATTCGTAAGGCTTGGCGTTCAAGAACTTTGAGTTTTTCGTAATACTGAGAGGAAACAGACAATCAGGCAGTGAAACCAAACGTGAGGATTGGGCGGAGGAAAACTTTGTACGTTTTCAGAAGCAAACGCTTCACTTCAGTAAGTTGAAGCGAATATATGCTTTATTAGTAATGTCTTTTAAGTGAGATTTCCATATGATCGGGTGAGTACCACTTACCACCACTTTAGTGTGTTACTTGTGTGTCAATTCAACACCGATTTTTTTGTATTTTTTTATTACGTTTACCCGCTTAAAGGGTTGCGCCCCTTCTTCGGGAAGAGTTTGAACGGTATAGGAGCATCAATTGTATCATGAGAGAGTCTAGGTGTTGTTTATCGGGTGAGTATTTTTAGGGTTAAGCCGGTCAAAAGATTACGCCTTTTCTTCGGGACGAGGATTATAGGTATGGAGAAATTTCTTTATTTATAGGGGGCATTGAGGGTTTGGAGCATTATTTTATTTTATTTCATTTCATTTTTATTTGTGGGCATCTTTTTTATTTTTATTTTTTAATTTTTTTTTATGAGAGACGAAGTGAAGTGCAGGTGGACGTCACAAACACGAGGGTAGTGTTAGTATGGACGAGTGAATGGTTATCTTCTGCCCTGGGGCGTCACAGGGCTGATGAAGACAGCAACATTGATGGAACACTAGTGCAGAGATGGATAAATGCATGGACTAATATAAGGTAGATGATAAATGGCAAAGTCGGCTTTTTGAGGGTCATCGTCGTCTAGAGTGTTATGGTATAGAGTGAGAAGATGTTGTAGAGGAGTGGCTTGGTGACGTGGGGGCGTATTATGTATTATGTCCTGTTGAAAGGTGTCTAGGAATTTCGGATTTCCTTCTGCAATGACTTTTGTAATATATTTAATGCGAAGTGTTTCTTAGTGTGGAAATATTGTTGGAAAGTTGATTCGGCGATAGAGGTCGGCAGTCGGTGCTGGTAGTTTGATACGATAAGCAAGTCGGAGAACATGTCTTTCGGAGATTGCGAGTCTATTACATAGTTCATCAGGGGCAGTGATCCAGCTGATATGGCCATGTGTGAGAGCAAGTCGGAGGAATACTTTATAGGTCGTAATGACGGTGTCGGTATGTAAGCCCCAGGTTGTGCCCACTAGCCGTCGGAGGAGGTTTAAGCTGTTCGTTGCCTGTGATCGGATCTTTTGTAGGTGGGGTTTTCAACTGAGTTTAGAATCAAAGATGATCCCAAGGTAGGTAACTTGTGATGATGGGCGGATGAAAGTGCCGTTTACATTAATGTGAAGAAGTGAAGGATTGCGATGGATTCGTGAGCGGCAACGAGGTGGGAGAAAAATAAGATCTTGTGTTTTGAGATAATTGATGGTGAGGCGCCATTTGGAACACCAGGAGGTAAAGGCCTCAATTGACTGCCGGAGTGTTTTACTTATGTTTTGAACAGTATTAGATGTGGCAAGAAAAGCGGTATCATCTGCATATTGGTATACTGAGACATTTGGTGGGAGAGGGGATATATCGGCGACATATAAAATATTTAGAAGAGGTGAAAGGACAGATCCCTAAGGGACGCCACAGTGAAGAAAGATCGGATAGGAAAGGGATTCGTTAATATTAATATAAGTCATAGGATTGGAAAGGAAAGAAAGTATACATTGGATGTATGAGATAGGAAGATTGAAAGAGTGAAGTTTTGCGATGAGGCCGGCATGCCAAACTTTGTCAAAAGCCTTCTCCAGATCGAACAGTAACAGAGAAGATGGTTTTGAGGTATTATAATGATTTGTTATAGCAGTGGTGAGGCGCAAAAGCTGGTCAGAAATACTAATATGTGGCCAAAAGCCGGCTTGATGTAGAGGGATGAGATTATGGTTCGGGTGGGTTTTTTTATAACTGTTAAACCGCAGACGATAACGTCGTCTCTTCGGGAGGGATATTTATATGGTAAACATTGGTTATGATTGATACACATATATGGTCTATGAGATTCGGCTACAACAATAATAAAGAAAGTCACTTTATTCATACAGAGGTGAATTATTATTGTTGTTGTGAACCATGTGATACAAAACAAGAAACAGATATGGATGGGGAAGGTTGAGATGTAAGTGCTGAAGACAGACAGTGGTCAATGTATGGTTAGACATAAGGAGTATTGAAATAATGAAAGATATGCTTATTTGAAGGGCTGAGCGAATGATGAGATGAAGTATTCACAAATGAGCTTATCTTCTGTGTTGGGGCTACTCAACACTGATGGCTGACATGGGGGAAGCCCTTGTTAGAAGGAAACTCACTGTGCAAACGATGGGTATATGTGCGGATTGAATTCTGATGGATGATAGGTAGCGAAGAAATGATGGTCAGGGTGTTCCGGATGCTTCTGGCCATAGATAGAGAGTAGATGCCTCAGTGGAGGATAGTAATACTTAGGCGAGGTGGAAAGGCTACTATCAAGAAATATAGTGTCCATAAGCGTATGGTGCTGAGTTCTCCATTTCTTATCTATGTAGCGGGAGCGAAGATCTTCCAGATGGCGTGTGATGTCCGGAAATGTGATTCTTTCGTATAAGAGACGTGTGGGACTAGGCAAGCTTATTCGAAATGCGAGTCTCAAAGCGTGGCGTTCTATAATACGTAGGCGCTCGTAGAAATCGCCATTCGCACTAACCCAGGCGGTGTGACCATGAGTGAGACATGGGCGAAGGAAGACCTTGTAAGTGTTTAGGACGGTATCCGCGTGCAGGCCCCAGGTAGTACCAACCAGGCGTTTTAATAGATTTAAACGGTTTTGTGCTTTCTCCTTAATAGATAGAAGGTGAGGTTTCCAAGATAATTTGGCATCAAAGACTACCCCCAGGTATTTAATAGTAGAGCTGGGGTTGATGGGTACACCTTCTACGTTAATAGCGAGTAAGGATGGATTGCGGCGTACTCGACTGCGTCTCTTGTTTGGAAGTATCACTAGGGCTTGTGTTTTGGTACAATTCAATTTTAACTTCCATCGATTGCACCAGTTGCTAAAAGCATCTATAGCTTTTTGCAGAGAAATGTTGATTTGGTGCATAGTTTTGCAACAAGCCAGCAGTGCAGTATCATCTGCAAATGTGAAAGTGTAAATAGGCTCAGGCATCACGGGCAGGTCACTAACATACAATATATATAATAATGGTGATAAGGCTGAACCTTGTGGGACACCAGTACAAGGAAAAATTGGAAAAGATAAACTATTATTAATGGAGATATATGCGATACGGTTCGTAAGAAAGTGGTACACCATACGTATATATGCGGCCGGAAGATCGAAGAAGTGTAACTTATATATAAGACCATTATGCCACACGCGATCAAATGCCTTTTCAAGATCGAAGAGAAGAAGGCATGAGGGTGCAGTTCTATTATAATGGTTCGTGATGATGGTGCTAAGACGTAACAAGTTATCGAGGAGGCTATGTTCAGGTCGGAAACCTGCTTGGTGTTTAGGCAACAGATCATGAACTAACAGATGGCTATGGAGTCTCCGGACTATGATGCGCTCAAAGATTTTCCCAAGTGTGGAAGTGAGCTGAATGGGCCGATAAGAAGCTGGATCTGTTTTATCTTTTTTAGGTTTCAGAAACATAAGTACTTTAGATACTTTCCAATCATGTGGATAGTAGCCAGTTCTGAGGACAAAATTGTACAGCGTTGCCAAAATATGAAGTAAAATAGCAGGACCTTCTTTAATATGGCGGTAGGTAATGCCATCAAACCCTGGTGCCGTGTTTTTCTTGTGACGTATCACGTCTGTAATATCCACTGGCGTTATTGGTGCCGTTAAAGGATGCTGATCATCCAGAGTATGGTCCATGTTAATTCCAAGGTACCCATTATGAGGGTTTGTATATCTGGCAATGCGCCTGTAAAGAGTTGATCCATCTCGGAAAGAGGGTTCTGGCGTGAAGGTGTTTTGAAGAACTTGGGCAAAGGCATCAGCTTTCGCAGAGTCCGTGGTAAGTGCAGAATTCTTGTCGAGTAGAGGGTAGTGAGGAGTGCTGGTTTTCCCAATTAGCCGGTTGAAATGTTTCCAATACTTAGTTGGATGGCTCTCCTCAGCTAAAGCATTAACTGTCTTTATCCAGTTGCGCTTTTTAAATGCTGGGATGTAATTTTGAACCATGCGAAGATACTGACGATGAAGTCGCAGTGTGGCTTCATTACGGCTGTGTAAGTAATCCTTGTACGCTGTTCGAGCTAGAGAGATGAGAGAGAGATAGTGAGGTGGTAGATTAGGCCGGTAAAGATTACCTGTGGTTTCTGGAATGTGATTTGCACCGCTGGTTTGAATGCTTTGCGTAATGCGATCTAAAGTCATGTCGAACGTAGAAATGTCAGATGGAAGTTGAATATCTGCTAGTGCGTCGTGGATATCCTGCCGGTACATTATCCAATTGGCACGGTCAAAATTTGGCCGAGAACGGAGAGTTTCTTGAGGTGATTTCGATCCATTAGGAAAAACTATGTCGACCTTTACAGGATCATGATCGCTACCAATAGAATCAAGAACACTGACATCAAGATATGGGACTATACTAGATGAGGCAATTACCACATCAGGAGTTGTATTAGAGGATGGACGAGTTGCTCTAGGCAGTGGGCAAATTTCGCCGTTCGTATGAGAAGTAATGAAATCAGAAAATAACCGTTTTTCAGTAGCATTTCTGCTATGGTAGTTAATGTCAGCCATGACAATATAGGAGCGAAAATTAGTATCCAGGTACGTGAAAAACGAAGTAGGTATGCGAACATGCGGTCGAACGTATATGGTTGCTACAGTGATAGGCCTTGATTTAAAATAAATGGTGACAATATTATGCTCCGGTAGAGGTTCAGGGAATTTGTGATTAATGGTTTTGATAGGTAACTTATGTTTAGTGCCAATAGCTGTTCCACCATTTGCTCTCTGCCCCGGTGGTCCATCGTGGCGTGTGAATTGATAACCAGAAAAATAAACGGATTGTTTTGGAGTTAGGAAAGTTTCATTTAAGAGAAAACTATGGACCTTATGTTCATGTAATAAAGCAGTAAGTAGGTCTTTCCTGGTGCAGAGTGACTGGATATTGAGGTAAAGAAACGTTATAATAAAGCCCGTATCCATGATGTATGACAGTTAAACTTGGGTTGTAAGAGGATGAATTTGAAAATGCACTGTCTGTCCAGAATAGGTTGCTTTGACATCTAGGTTATAGAGTATTTTAGTTGCATATATAACTTGATGGATTATGTGGGTCCGCAAGAAAGGATGGATGTTCTGAAGAGCAAGACTAAAGAAGCGGATCATGTCTTCGACTGTAACGGGTTCTCGAAGAGAATTGTGCGGAGGCACTGGCGTATCTGGTGTACGTAAAAGCACTACTAGTTCGGGTTTAGTAGGCTCTGCTTGAGGTTTGGCCTTACATTTGTAGCTATATGTAGGATGCGCATCATGGCAAGTGTTGCAATTTGGTGGCGCTGCTCCGTTAGGGCAGTCTTTAGTAAGATGGTTTTGACCACAGTAACCACATTTAGAGGTGTTTGGACAGTTAGGTGTCAGGTGCTGGTTATAAACCTGGCACTTTTCACACCGAATCGGAAGAGGTGGAGGTGTACGAGACGGTTCTACTTTATGACGGCGTTTAAATATGTAGGCACCATATTGTAATAAATGGTCAATAGCTTGCTGTTCGTTTGTCAGAACTCTAACTAGATAGGTCGGGCCAGTATTGTTGCGTATACGGATACATTTTTGAATGTTCACGCCTTCAGCAGTAAGTTCTTCTTCCACTTCCGAGTCAGTTATCTCGGGATCGACACCATTGATGACGACGGATAACAACGGTGGTTTCCTTGGTGGTGGACCTTGCGTCTGGCGTTTCGGTTGTAAGACACTAATATTTGCATTCTTGCCAAAGATCTCAAAGGAAGCCTTGTTACGAACGTGTCTATGAAAATCGGGGTTCTTGGACTTGAGAATGACACCATTGTTAGTGAAACGGATCTCTGTTATTTCCAATCTTGGTACGTATTTAACAAGCTGTTGAAAAATATGCTTTGAATTCTTGAATTTTGTATCAAAGTTTGTGAGAAGGAAATTATAAATTTGATCCCGAGATGGAAGTGGTGTAGGGTCGGAGCTTGTTAAAGGTTGGATGTCCATACGCAAATCCTGGTCATCATCAATATTAACGTTGGCCGCCTCAGGAGCAGACCCCGAACGGGGACGCTTACCAACCGACTTATCCGAAGTATCCGATTCCCGCCTAGTGCGCCTACGTTGATCCCTAGGCTGGGGAACTACAGGTGGTAGCCTATGCATTGGGCCAGCGGCCCTACAAAGTGATGGAGATAAGTGCAAATGTATAAGTGATGATCGGAACCAGTCAGCAAGAAATGAAATGAAATGAAAGAAGATGAGAACAAAAATACAGGTTTTAACCCTCCAAAAGGCGTATAGACCTCTTGTCCACCCTGTAAAAAGCGTACTTGCATCGGGTGGGTCTTGGTGCCAGTTATTTCAAGCGTAAAATCTAGTAGTTTCCTTTGAGTACTTCTACATATTGTCATGTATCAGAAAATTGAAATTCAATTAATCAAATATAACTATTATACCTCTATCAATGAAAAGATTGTTGTTATCTGCTGAATAGTGTTATTTTATACATAGAATTTTCTGGAGATTTTCCACTGTTCTTGTATAATGTACAGTGCTCACATCTATCGCCTATAAAGTAACTTCCATACTATGTGCAGATACAGAAATTGCTGTAGGTGCTTAGCATTGATGTGCTATTTTCACTCTATGGTCTTGTATATCAGACATACCGCACCTATCGCTAGATCCAATAACGTTATCATTAACTGGATCTACTGTAGAGTTCATCTAAGCACATGCTAAGTGGGCTGTGTCATGGACAAACACCGTGCACAAGAGCGTCGATCCTGGAGAACCCGAGCCCCACAATGCTCATGTGGGAACCAATGTATTTTTATGAGTAGGTCTACGTATTTTTTAATTGATATCTGTATTGTGATGTGTATTTTCTATCAGTATACAATATTAGGCATAATTTGAATTCAATTTGTCTTAAAATCCTCATATATGCTTTCTTAGACACTTCCCTGCAATGCAATACACCCTGAATGCCATCCTCCCAAAGTTACAGAGAAATGGGCGCTCTTGAACGTGTGCGTATGTTTTCTCGGGTCTTTCTCGTTACCTCTCACTATTCATTTTACCATTTAATTAATTTTCATAATCACCATTTGCTTTACACTAATTGGCATAACGTGGGACTTAAAACTGAAAGATATAATTTTTGTCGAATTATTAAAAACGTCAGGAAGGGGGAACCTGGGGTCAGTGTCGTAACAAAACTCCTCGAAGCCCCGGTGCAAGAGGATATTTGGGGGACCCCCACAAGCGAACGTATTTTTCAATACAATAGTAAAAGCAGCAAACACAATATTAACATATACTTTCCTCCAAAGTAAGCTTAAATAATGGAATAACCTAAGATAGAATGGGTAATTTACATACTACATCATTTCGTTATTTACGATAATTTTATACAGGTTTTAAAAAGCACAGTACCATATTCGTCTTTTCAATATTAGTAAAAACAAAAAAGTATTAGTCACATATATTTTAAAGAGGAAACAAAATAATATATGATTTGATGTTATTCGTAGTGTATCATAATTATACACATGTTATTAACAGAAAAGAACATCGTGATTAAGAAATAAAAAGAGAATACCAAGGATGCTGAACAAATGTTGAAACAATTTCAAAATAAACTTATTGTAATGGATTCAACTATTCAAACATTCAAAGTATTATACAATACGACAAAAAATTAATGTCGTTTCAAAATGCTTTCTCTCCTACCTTTAGCATCAGCAAAATCTGAAACAATCTTGTCTATGTTTAGTCTTCAAGCATGTTTTCGTTCTACATTTAATATTAGGGATGGGCACGAGTCGCGCTAAAACTCGACTTGACTGAAATTCGAGTTCAATTTCGAGCCTAGTCAAAGGTAATTTTCTCGAATCGAGTTTTAGATAATGGCTCGCTTGTTCAGCTCGTTTGAACTCATTTTGAAATCATGGTCTGATTAGAGTGAAAAGCGAAAGCCATGAGAATGTAAGCAGTAATGAGAAATACTTTTAGTGTTGCTCACAAGAGGGGACACTGTTCGCATCTCGTCTGCTCTCGATAACGAGACAATAGGTTTTCATAACGACGCAGCCTCAAATGTCGTGAGGACCAATATAAGTATATATTGTAGTTCTTACAATCAAGGCTTACACCTGCACGGTAGTGATGTCAAGCGACTCGGCTCGGATCAACTGAGCGAACAGCTCGAGCTGGCTCGGTTGGGATGAGCCATCGGCTCTGCAAAATTGAACCGATGACTGGCTCGAGCAGGCTCAGTTGGAGTGCGAAATCTGTTCGGTTCGGCGTAGATGTGCCATCGGCTCGATTTGTGAGTTGTCCGATCGGCTCACTTCTCGGTTCGGCTCGATAGTGAATGAACTGGAACCGAACTGTTAACAATCCTAAACCTGAGCCAAGCAGTTTTGGAAATATTTAGCTGGCGCCCTATAACCCTTAACAATTTTTGGCTCTACTCCGAATACTTGCTACTTTGAAACGCAAATCCAGAACCAGAACCTTGTGTACGATTTCCTTGCCTCCTCAAGACTTCTCGACTACTGAGGTCGGTGGTCAACTAATTTTTAGTATTCAGATACAAATCCCCAATGTTTGTCTTATAATAATAATAATAATAATAATAATAATAATAATAATAATAATAATAATAATAATAATAATAATAATAATAATAATTACTACTAGCTACTGCTACTACTATTAGTACTAGTATCATTGATAATAATTATATTGTCTATGTAGGATACTTGAAAGGAGTATTTGACACTACACACAGGATTTGGCTCGTTTTGGCTTGACTGTACTCGAAAATCGACCAGAATATGACTCGAGTTTCGAATCGAGCTGAAGGAAATTTTTCGAGTCGAGCTCAAAGATGTCTGTTTCGAGTCGAGTCGAGTTTCAAAGAAAACTCGCTCGAACTCGCTCGTGCTCATCCCTATTTAATATGGGAACATTTGTTAACTTTTGTTGTGAAACGTAGAATACTCATTTTCCATAACTGTAAGAATAAAGCTATTTCCTAAATTGTTCGAAGCTTACCTATTTCAGTCCTATTATAATCTCTGAATACCAGTATTTGCCATGGAAAATTTGGGCTTACATCACTACTGTACTTTATAGCAAAGACATATTCAGAAAATAAAAGCTATTGAGCATTTCAGTCATTCCTTGGGAACGGGTGCTACGTTGTGACACAATACATCCAGAATAGAATAAAATACAGGGACGCGAAATATATCTTCCAATACATCTAGCCTACTATCCGTCGTCAATACCTCAAAACATTTCTTTGTAAACCTTTTGCGTTTCTCTTGAAATGTTTTTGAAATACTCAATTTTGAGCACAGGACTTTTGTGTATTTAACAAGTTCGTCATACTTTCACCAAAGATCTTTCATTTGCTGAAGTGAATTCTTCAGATTTTTCTCTGCTATTTGGAGATCAATATCAGAAGACTTCAAACTTTTGTTAGTTGCATACATAAACATTACACTGAGAAAAATAAGCGGTAGCCTAGTGAAGGGTAATGGACAATTTGGCTGCTAGAACCAGTTAATAATTTACAAAAACCCTTCTGAGACAAAAAGGTTAATTTTACGTGGTCACCGGTAATCAATCGAAAAAGTTTACTGAAAAATGAGTAGAAACAATCCAGTGTTTCGTTGTTATTAACCTATAAAGTAGGTTAGAAGAAGGTATCCAATTCAAGAAGGTTAATTTAATAAAAAAAAATACTCTGGGCCTTATGCAGTCTTTTTGACATATGATTAGCGTCATACTAAAGCCCTGACTACTGCAGGAAACATGTTAGTGAAACTCTTTAGTATGACACTAATCATGAATCAGAACGACTCTGCATAAGGCCCTCTGTTGTTATCAATCGATTTTCACACGAGGTAAATATAACCCTCCAGAATTGTTTACTGGTAACTCTGTTTTATTAGAAGCTGGGATGGCCTTTCTCGAAAAAACTGTTTTACGAGTTTCGGAAATTTCGTTTTTCGTTTTTTCGGAAGATTTTTTGTGTTTCGAAAAAAAATTCATTTTATCGAAAAAATCTGTTTTCCGTTTTTCGATGATTTTTTGTTTCTCGAAAAGTTTTCGGAATTCGTGGAACGATAATGTGGGAGGAAATGGGAGTACCCCGGGAAAACACACGGTCACGATGTTGTCTGCCACGAACATACTTGACCTGGGATGAAATACACAAGAGGAAAGCTTTCTAACACTGACCTACCGTGCCCCCTTGGATTTGGATTTAATGAAAGGATAGTGTAAAATGCCTACTATTGACGAAACTCATCCAATCACGACCAAAATTAGCATGGTTATGGACTGCGATGCATTTAGTTCACACATTAAATATTATGGTGTTTGGGACTTTGGTTCCAGAGTTATTGCTAATCAAATTTGTGTTTTAAGTTAGTGATATCAAGAAATTTCGCTACGATGCATTTGATTAAACTCAAATGATCTTCACGAAAGTTGGTAGGATCGTAAATATTGACGAGCTTGGTATGCATGGAAACTCAGTATAAAATATTATGGTGTACAGACTTTTTGTTCCTGAGTTATCAGCTATCAATGTTAGATTTGAAATCAGTGAGCTCAAGAAATTTCATTAAAGAGAGAAAGATGGAACTCATCCAATTTATTTTACAAAACTTGGCAAGGTGGTAGATCTTGACGGGCTTAGTAACTATAAAGGTAACCAAGAAAGATGTGTCGCTTTTTCACCCAACACCTTCAAACATCGGTATGTAACCTGCTGGAAGATCAAAAATAGTCTCGGTCAGCATCGACGACCTTCTACCAACATTTTGGGAGGCCATGCTCCATCGCGGTAGAACTTGGTAGAATAGATTTTCGAACATCTTCAAAAATAACATCATGATTACTTCTTCCACATAAGAAATAAATAACAGAATATATGTGTTCAGTACCGAGTAATAAACAAGTTTAGCGAGGCCCCCTGGGCCTGCAACTTCAAAACAAAAAAACATGTTGCGAAAGAATTTCACCACTATGATTATTTCTAATTCATAAGAAATGACCGTATAGGCTTGCAGGGTCCCCCAATAAATGTCACTGAAATTGCTGGCAATTTTAACATTGACAATGATTTTTTCCAAAACATAAGAAGTGAATAACAATATAAGTATTCAGTACTGAGTACTAAACGTTTTCAGGCTATTTGGGGCCCCAGAAATAGAAAAAAAATATTTCTAAAATTGCTGACAATTTTAAAATTGACAATGGTTTTCTCTCGCACATAAGAAATTAATAATAAAATATAAGTATTCAGTAGCCTATTTAGTAATTAATGGGTTCAACGGGGCCCTGGTGCGTTGCACCGCTTGCATCGTCCATTGTTACGGCACTGCCTGAGCTCCAGACCCACCCCTGAAATTTCTGAGATTAGTGCGAAGCTTCATATACGTCGTCTCCCTCCATTTATACGTACATACAAACATATGCCTACGTATATATGTACACACACACACACACATTTATCTTTGTGGTGGATAAACACCGTGCTAGTGGGTTTTCTCGGGGTTCTCCCGTTTCGTAAAACGTAAAACTTAAAGATTTCATTTTTCAAAGATTTACACATACATTATATATATTAAGGTGCCCTTTATTATGGGTAATTTCGTGTTGCGATGCTCACTCCCCTCCCAAATGTATTCCATGTGACCGTAAACACGCAGAAGTGAAATAGTCGCTCTCTACGAGAACGTTAACCCGTGTCGACTTGGCGAGGAAGTCCTAAAATAACGTTTCCACATTATAATATAATTTAGATATTGTTGTAATTAGTAGCAGATGTGTCTTCGTGTTCTGTGCAATTCTCTTCAATTAGTGTTTTGAAATGAAGTTGTATGCTCTTTGGTCCGAGGTGAAGTGTGGTTAAAGTTTTGATTGGACTTTTGGTGAAATCCGTTTTCGAATCGCTTCAGTAGTTAAGATGATTGACTGAAAATTCGCTATTTTTAATTGATAGTCGTTAATTTTTAAACAATATTACATTTCCAACAATGTAGTTGGGTGTAATTTAAATTTAAATTTAAACTTAAATTTAAAATTTTATAATAACTATGAAAGATGATAATGATTCTTCTAACGATATCAGTATTACTTTACCTGTTATTATTAATGCCATCAATAAGGACTGCAGGTCCATAAACGCTGATATCTCCCATGTAAGCAACGCATCAGGATCAAAATTCAGCCAAAAATTGAACCCAAAATGATACCGCTTTAATCAAGAGCATTGAATTTTCAAACAGGCCTAACAAGACTACCTGTAAGCTTTGTAACAAATTGTGTTAGTTTAAAAGGCCTAGCAATTCATAATAGCAGGTGCCATTATGAAATCAATAAAACCAAACCATGCTCGCTTTCACGACGAACTTGGTGCATTTTGCACCTCCACTAGGGATTTCAACTAGCGTCCTCTAAGCTGGAACAGATGATAATCGGACGGTGCAATGACTGGGGAGTATGCTGGATGCAATAGTGTTTCCCATCCAAAGTGTAGAATGGTGTCCCAGGTCATCCTAGATACGTGGGGCTTAGCGTTGTCCTGTAACAGGAGGACCCCTTTGCGATTCAGAAGTGCTGGCTCCAGAGTCTTGAGTAGGCCTATTTTCTTGAACACGGCTCAACTGCTGACAGTACACAGTTGCATTGGTGCTCTGACTAGCTGATAGCAGTATTTTTTTTCAATTTGGACTTGAACTTAGTAAAATCAAAAAAAAAAATCATTAAAACGTGTTAAAATCGTCCGATATTGGACAAAGTTCATATGGTCATAGACTTTAACGAGTCTGGTACGCGTGCGAGCTCAGCACGAAATATTGTGATGCACAGACCTTCGGTTCTTGATTGATATAAATTAGAAATATTAATTCACAAAGGTTAACAGTGTAAAATTTATATTTTACAGAATATTAAAAGATAATTATTTACTAATAGTGATTATTAATGTGTTATCTACAATTTGGCATTACTGCTGTATCGCCGCGCCGGACCAATTTGTAAATCGAAAAAATGGAGCAAAATAATGTCCGTGAACCTGGCCCCACCCACATCGGCACTAATTTTAAAACATATGCCAAAAATTAGTGCCCAATTAGTGCTGACGACCTGTAATGTTAAAAAAATTTGTGCCGTTACACAGACTTCAAAGAAACAAAAAAGATTCTGGGTGGGGCTAGGTTCACGCTAGCCCCACCCACTCAACCGATCGAGATGAAACCTATACCCAAGGTTAGTGTTAAATTAGTGCTGTCGATACCACATAAAAAGAAAATTAGTGCTATTATCAGAAGGCCAAAATATATTTGAAAATGTTCAATGGCGGCATCATCAAAGAAAACCAAAGATCCCTCATTTTTATGATAAGATATATAGCACTAATCTTCTTTCTATGCGGTATCGTCAGCACTAATTTAGCACTAATTTTTGGCATAGTTTACAAAATTACTGTTCCATTATTAAAAGTGGGTGGGACTGTCTTCACGTGAACCTGGCCCCACCCACAGCGGCACTAATTTTAAAACATATGACAAAAGTTAGGGCCGAATTAGTGCTGACGACCTGTAATGTTAAAAAAATTAGTGCTGTTACACAAACGTCAAAAAACAAAAACGATTTTGGGTGGGGCTAGGTTCACGCTGGCCCCACCCACTCAACCGAGTGAGATGAAACCTATGCACAATGCTAGTGGTAAGTTAGTGCTGTCGATACCGCATAAAAAGAAAATTAGTGCCACTATCAGTAGGCCAAATATATTCGAAAATCTAATATGGCGGCATCATCAAAGACAACAATCGATCCTCATTTTTATCATACTATACATAGCACTAATTTTCTTTCTATGCGGCATCGTCAGCACTAATATAGCACTAATTTTTGACATAGTTTTCAAAATTGGTGCTGTTACACAAACGTCAAAAAACTAAGAAGAAGTGGGTGGGGCTAGCGTGAACCTAGCCCCACCCACTCAACCGATTGAGATGAAACCTATGAACAATGTTAGTGTTAAATTAGTGCTGTCGATACCGCATAAAAAGAAAATTAGTGCCATTATCAGTAGGACAAATATATTCGAAAATCTAATATGGCGGCATCATCAAAGAAAACAATCGATCCTCATTTTTATCATACTATACATAGCACTAATTTTCTTTCTATGCGGTATCGTCAGCACTAATATAGCACTAATTTTTGGCATAGTTTACAAAATCAGTGTTATTACACAAACTGCTAAAACCGCACTAATGTTTCCTTTATTGCTTATGTGGAGGTGGTGAGTTATATGTCATGAATCTCCCATATGAAATACATGGGGATATTTTATTGTTCCAAATCCTATCACATTCGAAAGCTTTAATTACCTCTAATAGTGCAATTGTTAGTGATTCGTAAGTGCTTCGTAGTGCACCAACAACTGAAGTTAATGTTTTATTAGTATATCTGCTACAAATAAAATAGGTTTGAACGTTAGGGTGAAGTTAGTTGTTCCACTTCAAGTACTAACTAAAAAATGAGTGGCATTCGTTAGTACATCGTTAGTGCTTCAAAAAACTAACAGTTGCAATAATGTTGGACTATTAGTTTAGTTATGGCCAATTACATGTCACGAAATTCACATAAGAAATGTATGGGGAACTTTTCATTGCATTGATTCCCACCAAATTTATATGCACTAATAATCTCTTCTAAGGAAATCGTTAATGCATTTTTAGTTTTTCTTTGTGCACCAACCCCTAATGTTAGTGTTTCGTTAGTATAGGCCGTGCGTGAACCTTGCGCCCCCACTTCAAGTACTAACGTAAATATTAGTACCATTCCTTAGTGCATCTTTAGTGGTTGTATAAAACACTAACAATTTCGTTAGTGCTTCACTGTTAGTGTATTTATGTCCAATTACATGTCAGAGAACACAGATAAGAAACGTATGTTGAATTTTTCATTGCGTCAAATTTCCGCCAAATTCAAAAGCACTAATGATCTCCTCTAGTGCAATCGTAAGTGCATCATTAGTACTTCTTCGTGCAGCAACCACTAACGCTAGTGCTTCATTCGTGTAGGTGCTAAAAGTAAAATATCTTTCGAGGTTTGCTTGAACTTCCCCCGAAAAAAATAGTGATATTCATTAGTATATCGATAGTGCTTCCATTAAACACTAACAGCTTGTATGGAATTTGATGTTTCTGAAGTTGGCCCTTCAATAAATCACAATATATGGTAGCACTAACGTTAGTGCTTAATGCGTTTACGCGCACTAACGATGCACTAAGGATTGCCATTAACCCCAAATTTCTACGTCAATTTATATGGAATTTGATATTTTTGAAGTTGGCCCCCACCAAAAATTTCCAATAACTCGCAAACTCGGATACCACTAACGTTAGTGCTTAATGCGTTTACGCGCACTAACGATGCACTAAGGATTGCCATTAACCCCAAATTTCTACGTCAATTTATATGGAATTTGATATTTTTGAAGTTGGCCCCCACCAAAAGTCTTCAATAACTCGTAAACTCTGATATCGCTAACGTTAGTGCTTAGTGCGTTTAGTGGATAACGATGCACTAACAATTGCTACGTTTGTTGTAATTTGGAAGGTGGGAGCCAAACTTCAGACACGTCGCATAGAAAGAATATTAGTGCTATGTATAAACGTGCTTGTAGTTGGCTCCCATCTCTTCCAAATTACACCAAACGTCACACATCGTTAGTGCATTGTTAGTGTACTTAAACGCACTAAGCACAAAGGGTAATGCTATCTGAGTTTACGAGTAATTGAAGATTTTTGGTGAGGGGCGAACTTCAGAAATATCAGATTCCATACAAATTTATGTAGAAACATGGAGTTAACGGCAGTCGTTAGTGCATCGTTAGTGCACTTAAACACACTAAGCACTAACGTTAGTGCCATCATATTTTGTGATTTATTGAATACTTTTGGTATTGGGGCTGCTTCAGAAATATCAATATCCGTACAAATGGACGTAGAAACATGGGGTTAACGGCAATCACTAATCCATCTTTAGTGGGGAGAATAACTACATATGAAGTTAGCCCCTACCAAAAATCTTCAATATCTCCTAAATTGTGATTGCACTAACGTGTACTAACGATGCACTAACGATGTACGACGTTTGTTGTAATTTGGTAGAGGTAGGGAGAGGGCAACTTCAAACACGTCGGATAGAAATAAAAATATTGCTATGTATACACGTTCTTGAAGTTGGCCCCCCACCTCTCCTAAATTTTACCAAACGTCGCACATCGTTAATGCATGGAAAGTGCACTTAAACGCACTAAGCACTAACGTTAGTGCTATCAGCGTTTACGAGTTACTGGAGATTTTTGGTGGAGGCAACTTCAGAAATATCCAAATCTATACAAATTAACGTAGAAACATGGAGTTAACGGCAATCGTTAGTACATCGATAGTAGATCACTTAAACGCACTAAACACTAACGTTAGTGCTATCATATTTTGGGATTTATTCAAGATTTTTGGTGAGGGCAACTTCAGAAATATCCAAATCTATACAAATTGACGTATGAACATGGGCTTAATGACAAATCGTTAGTGCATTGTTAGAATACTTAAACGCACTAGGCACTAACGTCATTGCTACCATATTTTGGTATTTCTTCAAGGCTTTCGGTGGGGACAAACTACAGAAATATCAAATTGTATACAAGCTGTTAGTGTCTTCTAGAACTAATGAATGACACTAACTTTCTCGTTAGTTCTTGAAGTGGGGAAAGTTCAAGCCAACTTCCAAATATATTTTAGTTTTAGCATCTACACTAATGAAGCACTAACGTTAGGGGTTGTTACACTAACAAGCACTAACACAACACTAACGATTGCACTAGAAGAGGTCATGAGTGATTTTAAATGTGGTGGAACTTTGATATACTGAGAAATTCCTCATAAATTTCTTATAAACACTAACGAAACTTTTTCTAGAACCACTAACGATGCACTAACGAATCGCTCTAATTTTTTCCCAGGTGTTTATAGTAGGGCCTAAGTTCATACTATTTCCCAAAGTATTTTACATGTTGCATCTATACTAATGAAGCACTAACGTTAGGTGTTGGTGTATTAAGAAGCACTAACGATGCGCTAACGAATTGCTCTAATTTTTCCGTTAGTGGTTGAAGTATCTGTAGCGGCGAGAAATTATCCCACGAAGAGTTTTCCTTCTAACACCTTCATTAAGAAGAACTATCGACGTCCCTGAACATAACCTCCACATCAAGCAATAACGATAAATTTAGTGTCAATCGCTAGTGCATCGTTAATGATTCTTAGTGCATTAACGCCTATCGTTAATGCTTATTACTATAGGAGCTACAAATAAAAACCTTTTGTGGCGCCAAGTTGACGCTGCACCTGAAATTTCAAGTACTAATGAAAAACTTAGTGTCATTCGTTAGTGCTTCCTAGTGCACCGACAACTAACGTTAGCGCTCCATTAGTGTAAGCTCTACAAGTAGAAAAACACTTGGGACCAGCGTAAATTTGGCTCCCATTTTAAGCACTAACGGAAAGTAAGTTTCATTCGTTCATGCATCGTTTGTGCTTCTACAAAACACACATAGTTTCGTAAATGCATAACTATTGATGTAGATATGGCTAATTACATGTCACGAAACTCCATAAGAAATCCATGGGGAAGTTTTCATTCCGTTAAATTTCCACCAAAATCAAAAGAACTGATGATCCCTTCCAGCGCAATTGTTAGTGCATCGCTAGTGCTTCTTAATGCACAACAACCTACCGTTCCTGATTTATTAATGTAGGTGCTACAAGTAAATACAAAACCTTTGAAAACAGCGTTAAGTTGGCAGAAATAACGAAAATATTAGTGCCGTTTTTGTCGTTTGTGTAACAGCACTAATTTTGAAAACTATGCCAAAAATTAGTGCTAAATTAGTGCTGACAATAAAGCATACAAAGAAAATTAGTGCTATGTATAGTATGATGAAAATGAGGATCGATTGTTTTCTTTGATGATGCCGCCATATTAGATTTTCGAATATATTTGGCATAGTGATAATGGCACTAATTTTCTTTTTATGCGGTATCGACAGCACTAATTTAACACTAACATTGTGTATAGGTTTCATCTCAATCGGTTGAGTGGGTGGGGCCAGGTTCACGCTAGCCCCACCCATTTCTTCTTAGTTTTTTGACGTTTGTGTAACAGCACCAATTTTGAAAACTATGTCAAAAATGAGTGCTATATTAGTGCTGACGATGCCGCATAGAAAGAAAATTAGTGCTATGTATAGTATGATAAAAATGAGGATCGATTGTTGTCTTTGATGATGCCGCCATATTAGATTCTCGAATATATTTGGCATAGTGATAATGGCACTAATTTTCTTTTTATGCGGTATCGACAGCACTAATTTAACACTAACATTGTGTATAGGTTTCATCTCAATCGGTTGAGTGGGTGGGGCCAGGTTCACGCTAGCCCCACCCACTTCTTCTTAGTTTTTTGACGTTTGTGTAACAGCACCAATTTTGAAAACTATGTCAAAAATTAGTGCTATATTAGTGCTGACGATGCCGCATAGAAAGAAAATTAGTGCTATGTATAGTATGATAAAAATGAGGATCGATTGTTGTCTTTGATGATGCCGCCATATTAGATTTTCGAATATATTTGGCATAGTGATAATGGCACTAATTTTCTTTTTATGCGGTATCGACAGCACTAATTTAACACTAACATTGTGTATAGGTTTCATCTCAATCGGTTGAGTGGGTGGGGCCAGGTTCACGCTAGCCCCACCCACTTCTTCTTAGTTTTTTGACGTTTGTGTAACAGCACCAATTTTGAAAACTATGCCAAAAATGAGTGCTATATTAGTGCTGACGATGCCGCATAGAAAGAAAATTAGTGCTATGTATAGTATCATAAAAATTAGGATCGATTGTTGCCTTTGATGATGCCGCCATATTAGATTTTCGAATATATTTGGCATAGTGATAATGGCACTAATTTTCTTTTTATGCGGTATCGACAGCACTAATTTAACACTAACATTGTGTATAGGTTTCATCTCAATCGGTTGAGTGGGTGGGACCAGGTTCACGCTAGCCCCACCCACTTCTTCTTAGTTTTTTGACGTTTGTGTAACAGCACCAATTTTGAAAACTATGTCAAAAATTAGTGCTATATTAGTGCTGACGATGCCGCATAGAAAGAAAATTAGTGCTATGTATAGTATGATAAAAATGAGGATCGATTGTTGTCTTTGATGATGCCGCCATATTAGATTTTCGAATATATTTGGCATAGTGATAAAGGCACTAATTTTCTTTTTATGCTGTATCGACAGCACTAACTTACCACTAGCATTGTGCATAGGTTTCATCTCTCTCGGTTGAGTGGGTGGGGCCAGCGTGAACCTAGCCCCACCCAAAATCGTTTTTTTTATGTTTGTGTAACAGCACTAATTTTTTTAACATTACAGGTCGTCAGCACTAATTCGGCCCTAACTTTTGTCATATGTTTTAAAATTAGTGCCGCTGTGGGTGGGGTCAGGTTCACGTGAAGACAGTCCCACCCACTTTTAATAATGGAACAGTAATTTTGTAAACTATGCCAAAAATTAGTGCTAAATTAGTGCTGACGATACTGCATAGAAAGA